>NC_056077.1:30482500-30640000 GCF_016772045.2 Ovis aries | reverse complement strand
CAGAGAAAAGATGCTCCAGTGATCATTACCGCGGAGCCCTGGGGCCAGGAGTTGCAGGAGAGAGAATTAGGAGCCTCCTGAGACTGCCGGGCGACTATCAAGTAGGCTTCTTCCCAAACCAGAGCCAGGCTTTTTCTACACAGCCAGCCTGCAATCAGTATTTGTTCTCTACCATTTCATTTGTTCTGTTAAGAAATATTTTGGATTTTTTGAGAGGGGCTCTTCACATTCCACTCAAGTCAGTGCTTATAATTCTTCCCGGGGAGACGACCAGTATTGCCTTCTCAGTTTGGGTTTTTGCTCTGAGAGTCCCATCAGTTCACAGTGCACTGCTGTAGATCTTGCCAGAGTCTTTTACGATCCCTGCCAACCAGCCAGGAGCTGTGACTGCTCCGTAACCTTCCTAGATTTAAATCTGTTGCTCGCGTTTTCCTCGTGGTGTTACAGAGCAGCAGAGCCCATCCATACTGATGTCTTAATATCATTCTCTCCTCCTTGGATTTATAGGGTGGAATAAACCCTCTGCCATAGAAGTGCTTATTGATTACTGAAGTACATAATAAAGCCTAAGAATAAAGTAAGACCAAGTAGTCGGTCCTATTCCTGGCAGATGACAGTAAAACCCTGGGCAAGGCAATCTCTGAGGACTGCCTTCCGCATGGAGCTAGAAAGTCCCCTTTTAATTAGGCATCCACATAGTAAGCATGAATGATAGAAATCAGACAAAAAGAGTACACTCAGTACTACATGACTCCATTTATATAAAACTCTAGAAAATGTACAAACTCATCTGTAGTGACGGAAAGCAGATCAGTGGTTGCAGGGAGAAGTGAAGGTGGTACCCGCTTGGAAAAGATGGAGGGATAGCAGAGGAGCCCAGGGAAACCTCTGCAGGCAGTGGATGTGCTCACTCTTCTGATTGTGGTGGTAGTTTCATGGGTATATGCATGTGTGTCTCCAGTACCCTTCAAATATGGGCAGTTTATTCATGTCGATTATATGTCACTAAAGCCACTAAAAATAATAAGCAGTACAAAGAGGTAATCCTTGGCTCACTCTGTGTTGGAAACTTTTTTTCTCAAGAAGGTATATTTTGAGGAATATTTAGGAGGGTCTAATGAGATTAAATTTTACCTTCGCTCTTGAATAAATGGAGCTTTCAGAAGATTGCATGGTGTCAATCCAACATAAAATAGTAAGGTATTCCAAAGGCAAGATAGCCCTCTCTTCATCTCTTTTCTCCTTTCTTACATTTGAACCTTAAAGGTGACTTTCTATATAATTTTTCTGTAAGACAGAACAGGCTGAGCCCTTTATACGAGTGTTGGGTCCCTTGTCCCCATCGGCCCCCCTAATCCTGTCAGCATATCTCCTCCACCAGGAGAGATCCCACAATGAAGAAAAAGACAGTTCCAAAATGTTGGCAGTCTAAAAGGGGACAGACACTTTCAACACAGAGGGATGTTTGTTTTCCTTGCATTTTAACTCTTAATTTTTGACACAGTGGGGAACTCCAGTATGGCCGCCATTTAAAATGTGATTGCCTCTGTCACTGGGGTGTTGTGACTGAAGGCCAGGAAGCAAAGCAAAGGAAGCGCAGAGACAGCACCTACTGCTAAGGTGGTGGTCCATTTCTCTGCCTCCAAATGTTTCTTTTCTCTAGCCTGACGAGGAGTCACTCGGGGAGACTGAAGCTGGAATTTGTACAACCTCTTTTCAGTGCCCCTTGATTTTAATCAGAAATACACAATTATTCTTTTCCTCCAAAGAGAGAAACTCAATCCCCATTTTAAATTCAATTATTGTAATTGCAGCATTCAGAAAAATAGCACATTCATTTTCTAATAAGAGATTGTGGATACCAAATTACTGCATATAGTATGTCAAAACAGGAAACTTGAGACTGGCAGGCCAGTGGGTGTTTTTATCTTGGCAATTTGTATTTTCTTGCAGACAATTTATAGTAATCCTAGCCTTCCTTGTTTATGATATAGAAGACGGAGTTTTCAAGCCATTCTAAAATACAGACTGTTGTTACGTATAATTTAATTTAAAATCCTAGCTACGAAAACGATGAATTCTAAGAGGAGCAAACGTTAAGTACCTCATAAAGAGAAGAAGGAAAGGAATCAGGGTTTAGTTCTGTGATACAGCAGTTCAACATGTCTTCAGATCTCCTTGAACTACCTCCTGACATTTGTAAATCAGTTTGCCTCAAGCCATATTTCTATTCCCTTCACCATCTTGCAGTTTAAAAACAAAACAGAAAATCTGATTGGTGGGAAGCTGATAATGTGGCTGTTATGTTTTAGGAATATGAGAGCACCCTGTTCCTGTTCAAGTCCAGTTGCTTTCCGTTGGCTTGAAATGAGTCCAAATTAAGAAGAAATACTTTAGGATTTCGAGTTTCCTCATTTCCTTAAAAGAGTAACCTTAACACTGGATTTTTACAAGTGTATGGTGTTATTTTTTTTAGGATTTACTTTTATCTCGAAATTATACTGACATTCTTTCTCATAGATGCATTCAGATAGCCACCACCTTTGAACACATTAGCATCCATTCCATCAACCACTGTTTAGTCATTGGTCTCCTTAATTAAACACTTTCTGTGACACTTTCCCTGAGATGTTTGACTCATGTAGTTTATGAATTCATTCTTTCATGCATATTTATTGAGCATGGACTAGGGGCCAGGTTTAGGAAGAGCAAGATGCAAGCAAACTCTGAGGTAGGTTTGGGGAGAGAAGTCCATACCTGTGGAAAAGGGCACACACATGTCCTTGTGTGCCAGGGTGGGTGGACCTCCTCTGCTGGACTGCTGAGTGCGCACTGAGTGATGAGCACTTTAGTTATAGTCTCTCAGTTATTCACCATTTCTGAAGTTACCAAAGTCAATGCTTTCAAAAGTTTGGTCTTTTCCCAAGGTTACTCTGTTGGCTGATTTTTTTAGCTCCATCCTTAAACAGATCTTGCATATAAATAAACTCTGTGCAAAGGGCTATCCAAATAGCCCCTAATTCTGATTGGTCAAGGTCTCTGGACAAATTGCAAAATGACTGGCTTTCCTAGTTACAGTGATAATCACTTGAGTTTCTGATATTTATTCTGTGTATGTGTCCACTTATTTATTTTGCCAGTTTGAATTTGAATGAACATCTTAATGATGTCAAAGCATAAGTCATAATTTGCACACTGCATAATCTACAAGTATAGATCCACATCTTAGATCTATACATTTTACTTAGGCCCTATGCATAGGGTTAATAAAAGAATAAATGGTGCTCAGTTGTGTCCAGCTCTCTGCAGCTTGGACAGGACTGTAGCCTGCCTCAGTCCTTTGCCCATGAAATTTTCCAGGCAAGAATACTAGAATGGGTTGCCATTTCCTATTCCAGGGGATCTTTCTGACCCAGGGATCAAACCTGAGTCTCTTGCATTGCCGACAGATATCTGAGCAAGCAGGGAAGCCCTTCTACATAGGGTTACTGACTACTGTTTGACTGAAGAATAAGTCCAAATTCTGTTAACCTTCAGAATTATGCAGTAAGAACCAAAAGGAATGCTTAGTAAATTGAATTCTAAAGCGTCTTTCCTTGTTGGTATTTTATGCATGAAATAAAACCATTTGTTACCGGGAAGATTCCTGTTGTTCTCTTTGAGAGGCAGTGGTGGTTTCTGCTTTTGTTTGTTTATTTAGGTTATTGTTTCTGCTTTTGTGCAGCATAGTATCACGTCTTCAAACACCTCCCAAGCAGAAATCCTTGCAGAATATGATTTTCCCTCTGGCAATAAAATAATACAAAAATCCAACCCAGCATTTAAATGACTATTAAGTTACCTCATTTCTGTGTGTGATACAACATATCTTTTAGGAAAGAGTTGGAAAAAACAAACTATTAGCATTTCTCTCTGGCTGCTTTCATATGCTTGAACTTATTTCATTTTCACAAAAGTCTGGTGGAGTAGGTATAGTCCCCTTTTACAGGTTAAAGAAAAGAGAGTAGGTGCCAAGATACTAGGGGCTTCCCCAGTGGCTCAGCAGGAAGGAACCTACCTGTAACACAGGAGACAAGGGAGACTTGGGTTCCATCCCTGGGTTGGGAAGGTGCCCTGGAGAAGAAAATGGCAACCGACTCCAGTATCCTTGTCTGGAAAATTCTGAGGACAGAGGAGCCTGGTGGGCTCCAGTCCATGGGGTCCCATGACAGGACTTAGCACAGGCATGCATGCCAAGATGTTAAGTACCTTTCCCAGGATTGCCTGGCTGCTAAATGGACGGGTCAGAATCAGAACCGAGGTCAGCCTCAGATTTAATGAGCGGGCTCTGTGCTCAGTCCTGCTCTTAAGGGAGAGCCGTCGGGGCTAGAGTGGAGACGTGGCTGATGTGCTGTGTTCACTGCTGCTTATAGGCACCACACCCTCTTCAGTCTCAGCCTGCCTCTACTTACCCTCCGCTGAGCCGTCAGTCAGGAAGATATTTTTAAAGCAATGTCTTTGTACACTATGTCCTCTCCATATGAACATGTTCCATTTCTAGAGCGCGTCCATCAGTCCAGTTGTCCAGAAGTCTGACAGAGTTCGCCTAGGTACCCAACCAACAGAATCAGCTATATAGTACTGTACTGTAATCGTTCATAATACTTTTCACACAAATAATACTTAAAAATAAAACATCTGAACCTTCCAGTACAGTACCTTGATAAGTACAGCAGGTCAGCACCACTGGCATCCAGGGACACGTTCGCATCTTCGAGAGTTCACAGCTGGATGGCCGCACTGCATGGTACATGAGAGCGTGAGGCGGTCTGCTGCACTTGCTGGGAACACACACTCTGGAGGACAGAACTGGGTTCCTATACTGCCTCTTGCCCTTGGAAGGCCTAACTTCTCATCTTGAAAATTAGGGGTCACCATACTTCCCTCCCAGGGCTGTTGTCAGGACATTCATTTTAAATGACTAATAGCTGTTGGCTTTCATTTTAGCGGAAAATGCTTTTGCGATCATCCTAGGGAGGATCCCTACCCAGAAAGAGCCATGCTGCAGAGAGATGTGAAGTGTACTTCATGAACCAGGCTTTTCTGAAAAAGACAGCTTGGAGCTGCTCTGCTGTTATGGGTCCTCCTCTTTTTTCCTTTTTCTGTTTTTTTGTTGTTGTTGTTGTTTTTTGCCACAGGTGGACATTGTCCCTTTGACAGGGAATTGAAGGTGCACTTAGCATGGAAAGCAGAAACTACATTCAGTGCTTCACAACCTTAGGGGCTGGAGAGAAGAATGGTTTGAAGCAGCTTCATTACCTAGGGAAAAAGAACTTGGAGTTACAAGCTCTTTAAGAAAGATGCTTTTACTTGGCGTGTTGGAGGAAATAGAACAATTACCTATTGAAGGCAAAGTGTATGAAAAAACACCTCTGTTCATTTTTCTCTGATCATCTAATCTCTTCAGATTCATTCTGCCTTCCTGAAGGTGATTCAAGCCAGGCTTATCTTTGTGGAGTGCTCCCCCACGCCTCCCCGTGGCTGGGTCACATAGTGATCACCTGAAGTTCCCAGAGAAAGGCAGACATTTCCTCCTGCTCAGGGGAGCTTCCTCAAAGGACTGGCATTCCACAGGAAGTATTGGATCTGTGGAATGTGTAAAAGGAGGGAGGGAGGGAACCCACAAATCATCAAAGCGCTGATGAGTGTTTTTCAGGATCTTTAAAACTACACTGGGCCCTCTGATGAATCTGGGGACACCAGACTACTCTCTGAAGAACTCACCATCTGCTGGGAGCAGGACTTATATATGTGACATCCGGGGAGAATTCCATTTTATCTAAACTAGAACCAGTCAGATTTCTAGCCACCTGGCACGCATACTCTTAAAAAGATTTTTTAAATGGAAACCTCAATCTTTGTTGCATAATAAATGACCAAATGATCTTTAACACCTCTTGAGTGCTTTCTGTATGTCAGGCACAGTTCTAATCCCTTTTATGTTTATTAGATATATATTGGGGCTTCCCAGGTGACTCGGGGGTAAAAAATGCGCCTGTCAGCACAGGAGACCTGGGTTCACTCCCTGAGTCAAGATCACTTGCAAAAGAAAATGGCAACCCATTCCAGTATTTTTGCCTAGGAAATTCCATGGACAGAGAAACCTGGAAGGCTACAGTCCATGGGGCCGCAGAGTCAGACATGATTTAGCTACTGAATATGCACACGTGCATATATATATATTGGGTTGGCCAGAAGGTTCCTTTGGGTTTTTCCATCTGAGCCTATGGAAAATCCCAAACAGACTTTCTGGCCAACCCAATATTTGTTATATATATGTGCTAGTCACTCCTAAAGGAAATCAGTCATGAATGTTCATTGAAAGGACTGATGCTGAAGCTGAAACTCCAATACTTTGACCACCTGATGGGAAGAACTGATTCATTGGAAAAGACCCTGATGGTAGGAAAGATTGAAGGCAGGAGGCGAAAGGGACGACAGAGGATGAGATGGTTAGATGGCATCACTGACTCGATGGACATGAGTTTGAGTAAGCTCCCAGAGTTGGTGATGGACAGGGAAGCCTGGTGTGCTGCAGTCCATGGGGTCGCAAGCAGTAGGACACAACTGAGCAACTGAACTGAAGTCACTTTAATCATGTCTGACTCTGCGACCCTATGGACTGTAGCCCTACAAGGCTCCTGTGTCCATGGAATTCTCCAGGCAAGAATAATGGATTGGGTTGACGTACCCTTCTCCAGGGGATCTTCCCAACCCAGGAATCAAACCTGAGGCTCTTATGTCTCCTGCATTGGCAGGCAGGTTCTTTACCTCTAGTGCCGCCTAGGAAGCCCATTTCATATGTGCATGTGTGTATAAAATATATTTATTAATGCAATGAAAGTTCTCAACATCCTCCTGAGCTTGATACTGTTAATAGCCCCATTTGATAGATAGTGGAACTGAGGCACAGAAAGACAGGTAATTTGTCCAAGGTCCTACAGTTCATGTGCCATCTAGGTAGGATTTGAACCCAGGCCAGCTGGCTCCACAGATACAGATGAAGAAGATTAAGGTGGTCTTTCAAGAGCTCGTTGGCAGATTGGTTCAGATGAAGAGCTACCAGGTTTTGTTAGCTGCTCCTCTGGCTCCCTAAGATTTGAGGCACCCTCCCCCTGGTGTAACTCTGGCCAGCACAGGCCCTGTGTGGCCCGTCCCACCCCACTGCTCTCTGGCCCCGCCAGTCCTCTCATTTGTCGTTTCTCTTACTGAGCACATTTCTAAACGAGGAAGGTTGCTCTGCTTTAAGGACATACAAATGGCTTGCCCTCACCTGTCAAGCATGATCCTTGTATTTTACCAGGCCCATTATGAACGCAATCTTTCTGTCGAAAATTTGCATACCTCCTTTCTTGAAAAGTAATGACAGCAATTTCTTTCCCTCCGCTCACTTTCTGAGTGTCTCATTTAACGGCACCTGTGAAACCGACAGGCGCAGAGATGAGAAGTGAAAGAGAGCAGTTGATTAAATCATCATCAAGTCGGGCCTCAGAAAGTCAATTCTGCTTGCCGTCTGCAATGATATCCTTTTATCTTAAAGTAATGAGCTATGGCACTTTTGCATCGGGTAATGCGATAAGTTCTATTAGCATGTTCCATTTGCCTCACAAGCAAGGGCAAGTCATTTTAGCTAGCTCATATCACTGCAATCAAAGCAATTGGCTTCCCAGGCAGAGAAGAAAGAGAAAAGGCTCAGGGTGATTTCTATGGATCACAACACAGCGGAAAAAATAGACTCTTGTATTATTTTAACCCATAACATACTTTTCCTTTTTCCTCATCAGCAAATTTGGGTTTTATTAGCTCACCCAGGACTCTGAAGAGAACCAAGCCACAGTTGAAGCAAACCTAGGGGGACTCAGGCCCCACCCAAAGAAACAAGCAACCGGAATCTAGAAGGAGAAAACTGCAGCCTTATGAGGGGGGAGGTTGGGCTGGGGGTTGTCACAGATAGAATCCTGCCAAGCAAGGTAGTGGAGAAGGTCTCCCTGGTAATAACGCTGTGGTCTTATAATAAACTCTTCCTTCACACCATCTTCAAAGTCATTTGTAATAGGTCCCCAGGCAGGTACGGATTAATGCTATTGATGACTTAGAATCAGTAAATCAATGACAAGGAGGCAAAGGATCTGTTGCTTAAGCTTAAAAGAGATGGTTTACAAATCACCCAGCCCTAGCCTGTCAGTTTTACCTTTGGACAAGAAACTCATTTTTCTCATTTTGGCAATCACCGAGGCTTGTGAGCTCTGGGGTTTAAGTACGTTTCATCTTTGGGGTTTATGTATGTTTATGCCTGGCAAAATGTCACTTCCTTTCTTCTAAGGAAAAAAAAAGTGCTGAACACTTCAAATATTTGTGAAATATCCATTTCTTCCCCTATTTCCAAAAACCGTACTGTATTTTAATGAGCTAAGTGGAAATTTACAGCATATAGTTTTTTTTTTTTTTCTCCTATACTTGTATTTCCAAGTGACTAAAAGGAAAAAAAAATATTGAAAATTAATTTGTGGGCTGGAAAACTTCAAATTGGACAGCTTGATTTCTGGAAATAGATTGGCAATCAGTGGTCAAAATGAACCTGGCACACAGTAGTCACTTTTAAATTAATTTTTGAATGAAACTGTGTGATCACCTGAGAGATGCTGGAGGAAAAAGAAGTCTTCTCTTAGGCCCCTCAGATCACATGGGTTGTCTGAACTCTGGCCAGTTCAAGCTGAGAACTTGCAAAAATGCCAGGTTCAGAAAACTTGCCATATAGGAATGATAAAGTTACCAGAATTCCATAAGTTTCTGTAAGTTTGCTCTCGATTTTACCTGCTGAACAGCTGAAGATTGATATATTATTTTGAAATATGTACATGTGACTATCAGAAGCTGTACTCTTATGTTTTAAACTGTCTTTGGACACACACATCTCTTGATTCGAAATGTTTGTCACTCAGTCATGTCTGACTGTTTGGAACCCCATGAACTGTAGCCCGCCAGGCTCCTCTGTCCGTGGAATTCTCCAGGCAAGAATGCTGAAGTGGGTTGCCCTTCCCTTCTCCAAGGGATCTTCCCGACCCAGGGATTGAACCTGGGTCTCCTGCACTGCAGGCAGATTCTTTACCATCTGAGCCAAGAGGGAAGCCCTTGATTAGGCTTTCATTTTTTTTCCCCCCTGAGCTATTTTATTTGCTTAGACATAGTTATTGTTGAAATACAGGGGGAAAGGAACCGATGACATCATTTTATACTGAGAAACCCCTAACCATTTTCAGGATTAAAATATGTGTTTTATTTCTAGGGCCCCCATAGCTTTAAATTTAACTTACAGTCAAAAGCCGGCATGAGAGCAACGTAAACAATGTGGAATGAGAGTTTTAAGGCATGGTGAAAGACAGACAACATCAGAGTTGCCACATGTGGTGCAAAAGAGCTGCCCGTTCTCTTTTTCATGTACGTGGAACTGGGCAGATGGGAAGATGGTGGCAGACATGTTTGTAGTCACCAAGCCGCTTCCTCACTTCCTCAAATAAGAAAATAAGTGTCATATTTTCTGCAGGTGGCTTCTTCTGAAATTGCTTTTAGGTGAGGGATGTCGTTACCGTCTTAGATAAACCACCTGCCCCAAAGGGGAATCTGTTTGTTTTGTTGCGGGCAAAGTGAAATTGTGCTGATGTTAGGGGCTGTCGTTTACAAGGTGGGGTTCTCCCTCATTTTCCTCTCATTTCCTTTAGGCAGAAAGAAGTATAAAATAACTTTGTTCAGTGATGGTGTTCGGCCCTGACATCTTTGGTGGCAATGATAAATGGATTTGAGACACGAAATAACTGTTCCAGCAAGGTCCATTGAGCAGAATGTAGAACAGTGCCCTCCTCAATGTCATTGTGTGTGGTGTATTCAATGATTGCTACTTTCTGCTTAAGAATGCATTCTATCACCAGGTCCCTGGAATTCCATCTTGTTCTTCATCCCGAATGAGGCAGAGGTGTTGCAGACCTTGGCTTATTTCTGTTTGAGTCTTAAAACACACATACTGAGATTCCCAAATGGCAATGAGAAATGTTTGCTTTTGAGGATGTGCAGATACAATAAAATCATAATCATGTTTTGTCCAGGCCTTTTAATGGAAGATATTCTCTTCTGTGAGCTTCCCTGGGGGCTCAGTGGTAAAGAATCAGCCTGCCAATGCAGGAGACTGTGGTTCAGTCCCCAGGTTGGGGAAAATCCTCTGGAGAAGGAAATGGCCACCCACTCCAGTATTCTTGCCTGGGAGATCCCGCGAACAGAGGAACCTGGCAGGCTATAGTCCATGGGGTCGCAAGAGGGTCTGACACAACTTAGCCACTAAACAATAACATCTTTTCTTCTGGGCCCCATCTCTCTTGTGTGTGTATGTGTGCTCAGTCATGTCTGACTCTTTGTGACCCTATGGACTGTAGCCAGCCAGGCTCCTCTGTCTATAGGATTTTCTAGGCAAGATACTGGAGTGCGTTGCCATTTCCTTCTGCAGGGGATTTTCCTGACCCAGGGATCAAACCTGCTTCTCCTGTGTCTCCTGCATTGTAGGTGGATTCTTCACCACTGAGCCAGCGGCCACCTCTCTTGGTTCTGCTGATCATTTTTACCCTGCCTGCTGTGTTCAAGCACACATTCCTTTGTATTAAGCAGTTAAGTTAGTCAGTGTTTCCTCTGCCTGTCTTTCTTTAGAATTACTTGTCTTTTAAATCAGCGTTTGCTTAAACTGCATGAAATCAGGAATTCTAAAGGTGAGTGAGATGGATTTATCACTATGATTGAGCGTCTGCTTGTGTCTCAAGGCCTGGAGGAAGATGAACGAGGCACTGCCCTTACCAACACAGCGCCCGTGCTCCAACTGGAAGACTGTTGTGGCCAACAGTGAAAACACAGTTTTATAAGAGATGGAGGCAGAAGCAATTAATTCTAAAAAGAGTACTGAAATTCTAAGAATTCTCAATTCCAAGAAGAGTGTTGGAAGACTCAGAGGAAATTGTATTTTTAAAGGTGAATTATAAGTTTTTAGGGGGAAACTTGGAAGAACAGAATTCCAGGCAGAGGACATTGTTAAGTGCAAAGATGGGAAGACCTGAGAGTGTGATCCAGTGTACCGGGGTGTGACTGGATGTGTCAGGATTATACCACTCCAAGCGTGGATGCAGACCAAAGCCAGCCTGTGAGCTCTCTGTAACTGCCTACTGCGAGATTAGTATAGTGGTTGAGAGTAAGCATTTGGGAACTTTTACAGCAATTTAGTAGAATAATTTTATATCTCTTAAATCTAATAACATTTTTATATGTCTTTGCTTTCCTTTTCCACTTTTCTAGCAATTATTTTTTATTGTATCTTACAAAGTATTGGTCTACAACATGTTGAAAATTAAAACAAAAACAAACGGTCCTTCTCCTCAGAAAGCCCGAGAAGCACTGGGTTGGAGGAGCAGAGGGCAGTGGAAGAGCCGGGAAGCCGTGTAGTGTTTTCATTGCCCTCTAGGCCATGGGAAGTGTCATGAGCAAATTGGAATTTAGGAAATCCACTCTGTTCAGTAAAGACTTGGATCAGAAACAAAAGAGACCTTGGGCCTTGGAAAGCAGTCATTAGCCTCTTGCAATGATAAAATAAAAGCCTGAAGGAAAGCGATGGCCGTGAAGATGGAGAGGACTCAGAAAACAGAATCGATGGTGCGGGGTGAGAGAGGAAGATAGATCTGCTCAAGATTGGAGTCAGGGATGATGACAAGACTCTTCGCTCGGGCAGTTGAGTGATTGCATGGTGATGTCATCACCAAGCACAGCCTGGGAGGGGGCAGCTGTGGGCTGAGCAGAAAATGGTGAGTCTGGATTTTGATGGATACTTGACCTGAGATGTTTCTAGGGCTTCAGGAAGAGGGTGGAGCAAACGAAACATAAGTCAGTAACAGTTAATATTAATTGTCTACACTTACTCTGTACTATGTCTAAGTTGTTTCCATGTATCAATTCATTTTATTCTCACTTTCCTAGGAGGGAAATGCCATTATTACCCACACTTTACAGAGAAGTAAACTGAGATGCAGAGAGTTTAAATAACTTTCCCAAAGTCACACAGCTGGCAAATGGTAGGCATGGAGAGTTTTTTAGTCTCAGCGTACACATGTTAGCTGGAGCTGAGGGAGTCTTTAAAGACTCCCCTGGAAATCATATAGAAATGATAGACCTGCACATGCAACTCTAGGGAGACAATGACATGAACGAATATGTCGAGAAGGAAGGACCCTGAGCAGATATGAGGAAAGAGCAGCACTGGTGAGTGTGTACAAGGGAGAAACTCCAGCATGTTCGGTGGAAACATTCCAAATTTCCAGCACTAGGAAATTTTTTTTTACTAGATTATTTACAATCCATACAGTGGATTACAGTGCAGCCTTTAAAAAAAATATGATGTTACTGGCAAATTGTACTCATTACACTAAAATATTGGATATATTGGGTGAAAACAAAAGTGAAAAGTTAAAGTAGAAAAGTGGGCTTCCTCATGACTGAGGGCTTTCCCGGTGGCTTAGATGATAAAGAATCTGCCAGCAATGCAGGAGACCTGGGTTTGATCCCTGGGTTGGGAAGATCCCCTGGAAAAGAGAAAGACAACCCACTCAAGGATTCTTGCCAGGAGAATTCCATGGACCAAGGAGCCTGGCAGGCTACAGCCTATGGGTTACTGGCAAATTTTACTCATTAAACTAAAATATTGTACATATTTGGTGAAAACAAAGCAGGTTACCAAATAGTAACCTTTGTTTTCATTTCTTAAAACCTGTGGGTGAAGGATGAAGAGAATGAAGGAAAGGCTGGAATGAATTATGTGATGTGAAGCGAAGTGAAAGTCACTCAGTCGTGTGCAACTCTTTGCGACCCCATGGACTATTCAGTCCATGGAATTCTCCAGGCCAGAATACTGGAGTGGGTAGCCTTTCCCTTCTCCAAGGGATCTTCCCAACCCAGGGATCGAACCCAGGTCTGCAGTGCAGGCAGATTCTTTACCAGCTGAGCCACATTGTGCAAATGTGTTAATAGTGTTTGTCTGTAGATGGTACACTGATGGTTTCTCTTTTTTAACATTTATTTAATTATTTAGCTGTACTGGGTCTTAGTTGACACTTGTGGACTCTTAGTTGTGACAAGTGGGATTTAGTTCCCTGACCAGGGATCCAATCTGGGTCTCCTGCACTGGGAGTAAGGCGTCTTAGCCACTAGACCACCAGGGAAGTCCCTGGTGGGTGATTTTTGAACATGTATTTTAATACATATGTATTAATTTTCAAAAAGAGAAAATATTGGGGTAGGGATTGGTTGGTTATTTTCTGGGTTTAAGAGGCAAGACTTGTCTGGGAAAGGAAGAAGTTGCCTCCAAAGGTTTGGTCTGATTTGAGGAGGAAGAAGTGAAGAGGTAGTTGGGTGTGATGGGTTGGAATGAGCGCAGGTACCCAGGTGAGGAACTGGTCGCTTGCTAATCCTGCATTCCAGGCATGTGGCTTGGATTTCATGCCTCCTGTTTCCCTCTCTTGTCAGTGGTGGGTCGGGGTCATGACTTTGTCTGAAGGCTGAGTGGCCAAGAATTCTTCCCCATCTGGCTTTTAAAATGGAGGAAAGGATTTTCAGCTGTTCACAAAGGGCTTTGAAATCCAGTCATGGCGAGTACTCTGCCACCTCGAGCTGGTTGTTAGCATGCAACCTGTTTGCTAATAAACCAATATAGGACCTTGGTGTCAAAATGCTTAAAACGGTCAAATCAGCCGGGACCGCATTTCTGTATCTGACATGCCTTTTTTCCATTTCCCAGCCCCATGCAGAACATAAACCTGACTCAAGAGGTGGCTCCGTGTGAACTCTCATAAATTGGAGTGGGTATCTAGGGAGTGGGGAGCAGACACCTCTTCTTTTAACCTTTCAGGACAAAGGATCATTTGGCTAGAAATCCACACCGTATTGAACTTAGGGTGTGAAAGCCTTACAGTGTATTAAATGTGAATTTGAGACCATGAATTCTACCCACACCGACTCCATAAAACAGCCTCCCTTTTTCATAAAGCAGGCCCATAAACCGCTGCCAGTGAAGCAGAAAGACTCCTTAGGACTGTGGCTCGCTTTCCGTCTGGGGTTGTCAACAAACCCCCTTTATGAGTGGAATAGACCTCTTGTATGTGTCGAGCTTCTGGCTTTTTACAGAGTGTGTTAGGAGCCAGGCTAGGCAAACGTTCGGCACTGTTTGCTGAGTGCATTTATTGCCTTTGCATAATTTATGAGCTGGAGGGGTTGACCATCATTCGTCTCTGGCAGGGGCTGGCACTCCAGGCTCCAGAGAGCGGAGCTGTAAATTGGATGGTGCGCTCCTGCTGAGCTCACGGCAAAGTCCTCGGGTCAGTATGGGAATTTAATACCAGAAATGGAACTGTTTTCTCAGCGCACCATGTGGGCCCCAGCGCAGCACAGACTGTTTTGGCAGACTCTGCGACTGGCCTTGTCGAGGGGCTGTCACTCACCCGGCATGTTGTGTGGGGAGCCTGAGCATTTTTAATCGGCTTGGCATCCGTGCTGCTTCCATAATGGATACCAGTAGGTCTCAGTTCTTCACCATATGCTTAACTCTGGAGACAAGGTGCTTCTGGGTATATCAGTAATTACTTGATGCAGAATTAAGTGGACCTTGAAATTAGAACTGGACTGTTGGAAAGCAGGAAGCTTAACACTTTGATAGGAATAACCATTCCCAGGGACACACTGCTGTTCGGGTGGGGGGAGGGGGTGTGGACAGCGGCGGTTCTTTCCCCCACCATCATCCCCACTCATCTGCCCCCTGCACGCCAGTCCTTGGGGGGTGTGGGCAGATGCTCTGCCCCTGCCTTCAGCTGCCACTGATTACCTCACGAGGTGGGCTGTGAACATCTGGGAAGATGAGCCTGCCTGGCAAAACCCTCTTCTGTCTTCCACACGCCTCCCGAATCATGCTCTGTCACTCTTGAAAATGTGCCAGGAACTTCAGAACCTCAAGGAAGGCTTCACTGAGGGCAATGGAGAAGCCACACAGTCAGGAGAACTGCTGTCCCTCACCCTCTGCTGTTGGAGGCCTTCGAGGTCTTCATCCAACCCATTTTCTTTCTCAGCTGGTTTGACTTAGTATAACAGAGCAGTCTCTCCTCAGGCAGAAGAAAGTCAGTTTACACAATCTGAGGTTGGGAGCTCGGCTGAGAAGGCAGTGGTTAAAGCACTGTCACCAAACCTCTGATAACCCTGTGGCATTGAGGAGCCAGTGCAAGAGCAGACGGTGTTGCAGGCCGTGAGGCTGCCATGGGAATTCCTAAATGCGTGTTGCGCAGGCAGTTTAGTCCCCAGACTGAGTCTTAGTAGATGTCCACGTTTGGATGGTGGTTTTGTTACTCTCAATTGAAAACTCTCTAATTGTGGTTTAAACAATGTTAATTTATTGTTGACTTATCTGAACAAAACACTCCAAAGCCTGGCTGCTCTGAAGTTGGTTCCCATGTCTCAGTTGGGCCAAGATCTTTCTTCCCTTGCTTTTGTGCTTCGGCTTTTGGCCTCGTTTTTGCAAAATGGCTGCCCCAGAGCTGGGCGTTGCCTCTTCACGCAGTGATGTTGAGGGAAAGAAGCAGTGCTTCTGCTTTTCTCCTTTTTGTGAAGAGGAAGGGGTTTTCCAGAACCGTAAGCAGACATATCCTCAAGTCCCAGCCAAAACTGGGTCTTACATCTACCCTTAGCTGCAAGGGAAGTTGGGAAATGGAGACTTTTGGTCTCGAAATGTCAGGAGATGGTACAGACGTGGGAGAAGGGGGACTGCGAATGGCTGTGGGTGTGTAGCCAGCGGCGGCTGCTCTATAAGCGAATTTATTTCCCGTTTCTGGTCATAGCTGCATCAACTCCCTTGTCCAGGTGGCCACTCTAAAAACCCTTGGCATCATCCTAGACTTGTCCCTCTCGCTTCCACACCCACGTGTCGTCTAGTCCTGTCAGCTCTACCTTCACAGTCGCTGTGCCATCTGCTCTGTGTGTTAGTTGCTCAGTTGTGGCCGACTCTTTGCAACGCTATGGACTGAGGCTGGTCAGGTTCCTCTGTCCATGGTATTCTCTCGGTGAGAATACTGGAGTGGGTTGCCATTCCCTTCTCCAGGAGATCTTTCCCAACCCGGGGATTGAACCTGGATCTCCCTATGGCAGGTGGATTCTTTACCGTCTGTGCCACCAGGGAAGCCATCTGCTCTGCCCTTTCTCAAACCATGCATCTTGCTGGTCTAGACAGCATAAGGGTTGCCAGCCTGGTCTCCCCAACGGCCTGGTCCTTTCCTCACAGCACTTTGTCTCTCCTCCACTCCATGGAAGTGTCATCCTCACGGAGTAGGTTTATCTCTGATCACGTTACTTCTACTGTGAAACCGAAAGCTGCCTTAGGACCAGGCCCATGTCTTGACTGAATATCTGACCCGCTTAGCAGTGCTTATCGAGGTCCGTTGAGTGAATGAATAGACGTATTGACATGCTGAGTATTTACTCTCACAAAACACATCCTCTTCTTACTAATCAAGTATCGGATAACAGAACTTTATTCTTGGTTTGGGAATAAAAATATGTTCTTTTTTCCCTTTACTTCTAATGAAGAACCCAAAGCTTTGGGTTAACTGTCATTCTCTGGTCTTCTGAAACTGTGCTCAATGGTTGGAATCCATTAGATACCATGTGAGTTTCCTGACCTAAAGCTTTTTTTTTTTTTTTTTTTGCCCACATTGTTGATTTGTTACCTTGACCTCTTGTCCTTGGCATGTTTTTAATAGAGAATATTCCCTCTTTTCTCTGGCTGATCACAAGTGATGAACCTTGCCTGTCATGTTCTGCTTCCTTCAAAGTCCACATGAGAGGATGCAGTGCCCAGAGGTTCGCCACTTTTCCTCTAGAAAAGCAACAGGAGAGAGCCATTCACATTAGCTAAAGGAGAGATGTCTCCATTAAGAGACTGATTTTGCTTTGACTCCCATTGAATGATCTTGATTTACCTTAATCTCGGGGCCAGATTGGCTCCTCTGTGGGCGTCCCCTCTGCCGTGAGGCGAAGGGTGCTCACTGGTGTGACCAGCTGACCACAGATGAGCCACGGTAGAAGCACTTCTCGCACTTTGCTTTTGTCTCTCTTCACAGCACTTGAACTGAAGACCTTTTCCAGCCCAGACACAATGTTTCCTATTTCCTTTACTTGTCTTGCTTTTTTTCTGTAGCAATAGCAAAAACATAACTCAATTTTTGCACTAATGCTCATTCTCTTGTCTTCCTTTTCAGTGTGACAGCGACAGTGACCAGGAAGAGAAGGTAAGCCCCTCCCATCCCCCAACTGTGGGCACAGCAGGCAGCATCGTGAACATCGGGGTCTCCCTCACACACTGCGGGGGGTGGGGTGCCAGCGTCATCTTCTGCAAAGACGGGCTATAGTCACGCAGTGACATTTCCTGTGACGAGAAAGAAATCTTTCATTTGTGAGGCCCACTTTTAAAAAATAAGCCCTTTAATGTTGCATATATATGACACTGCATTTTTCACTTTATAGAAGATTTTTAAAAAGGAAATTGTTTATTTTAATAGCCATCTGATTTTTCTGGTTTTATCCTTGATTGGAACATTAAACCTGCTAATATGCATTTGTAATGTCATTCCTGCATTTCTGTTACTGACCCATATGCTTCTTCCTGCTTTTCTGTACATATTGGCCTTCTTGATAGAAATGTTAATGGTTTACTCCTATGAGTTTTGGTTTATGTTAATGGTTTATTCCTGTTCCTCATGGGGATGGGCGGAGAGGTGGGCCAGGGCTGTCAGGTAGGAACCGCCCTCTTCTGGTCCAGGTGGATGGTCAGGTGGGAGGGTGCTTCTTCCAGCAGGTACACGCTCTGTTCCGAGGCTGATGGCCACCAGCCTCTGTGTAGCCGGTTCCACACGGACCAAGACAAGGAGCTCGGTCTGGGGGCTTCCAGAAGATCGGATCACAACCTGGTAAAGCGTACATTCTGCAGCCCGAGCCAAAGGGATTGTCTGTATGTTTCGTTTCTCTTCCTAGCTGTCCCAACCCTCCGACCAAATTTCTTTCCAATGTTATTGCTGCTCTATGCATTTTGAAAATAGTTAACCTGAATATCATGGTTTCTATATTGCTTGACACCAAAAGGAATGTACCCATCCTCCCCTCATCCCCAGTTTCTGGGTCTGTCCTGCCCAGCTGGCTTTCCTGAGCTCTTCTCCCCGTCACCTCCGACATGCTGGCAGATTTTACTCAGAATCCTGTGGTTAGTATTTAGTGGGATCTTTCCATGGAGCCCAGCATTTTCCCCCTCCTTCTCTGCTGCCAGCCTCCAAGAGAGATCTAAAGGCCCTTGTTCTGTGCTGTCGTTAATTTGAATTCAGCATATGCAGCCCGTTATAAAATGCGAGACATCATCATTTGAGCAGGTCAAGCATATTCAGATGAAGACAAATGGTGCTTATTTGATTTCCTTAAAATCAGGAAATGAAAAAAGTGCTCTCTGGAGAAATCATGTTCTGCCTGACTTGGATGATAGACCAGTGCGTGTCCCCCAGATAAGAACAGGCTCTCGCCTTGAGGTTTTTATCTCTGAAGGACGGCTAGGACTGTCAGCTTGCTGACATGTGCATTATCCATGTCATTTTAAACAAAGTGACCTATGGAAGGGTGCGCCGTGCTGTGACACGGTAATGGGCTGTTGGATGACAGTGAAAGTACGCACTGGAAAGGGGGCTGTGGGTTAGTCTTTTGTTTAGCTGACAAGTAGGCGCTTCCTTCCTCCAGCCCCCGGGGAATCCTAACTCCTTGGAAGTCATCCCCCCCACTGTGTCTCTGGCAGCCAGTGTGCAGTGGGTGCCTGAGGCATGTGGGCAACAGTGGGTGTTTGGCAATCAAGTAAGCCCGCTGGCCCCCAAGCCATCCTGGCCACATCCCACAGGGCAGTCATCGTCGCGTTCTCTCAGGCCCGGGGCCCCAGGGAGAGACTGGCACTTCTGGCTGCTCCAGGAGATCTTTTACAGGTGACAGTAGATCTCACTTTCCAAGTGGGAGGCCCTTTCCAAGGGGACAAGGCTTCGTTGGGGTGGCACTGCCAAGCACACGCTCCTGCTTTATAAGGCAGAGTGAATTCAGGAAGTGTCCCAGAAGATGATAAGGCATCCAGTTTTGTGTTCCATGAAGGTATCTTGATGAACAGTCTCAACCTTGACTGCTTCCGAATGCCCCTGGGGCTGCACGAGTCCCAGACACCCGGGCCGTGTCTCAGGCAAGTGCCTCAGACTCTGCTGGTGGCTAGCACCCCTTGTCTACAAGGTCACTAACTATTAATGTTGAGAATTATCAGCGCTGCCTGCAGTTTCCAGAGGCATCTGGGGGCCCAGGTGTTTCCTGCATCCTGGGAGCACCCCAGCTACTAGTTTGCTCTGTCCCTGAGTCTCTGCCCCTCTGGTGTCCATCTCCGAGTGTGGGAAGCAGCGAAGTGTCAGCCCAGAGGAATGGGTGAGAAGGTAGCCAGTGCCCATGGCTCTTGAGTTTGGTGTGATTTCGGGACAATGAAGGAGAATAGGAGATGTCCATAGGCAAGTCCATGGGAGGGGTGACGGTGGGGACAGAGGGCCATTGGGAGTGGCCAGTCCTTTGAAAAGGGGGGAATTCCTGCCTTGCCTCCCCAGCCACTTTCCCTATGCACGACAGTGGCCCCACAGGTCCTCGTCTCCTTCCCCAGGGGCTCCTCCACAGCGGCACTCCCCTGTTCCTCCAGGGGGGCCGCCAGGAGCCCTCGAGACTGTAATTGCCATCGTGCCTGCTTGGCCCCGTTGTAGTTAAGACTGCCAAGGCTTCCCCTTTTGGGCTGAGACTGTCTGGTGTTTATCACTGACTTTAACACCATCCTCCCAGGCTTCTGCTCTGCACCAGAGCCTGGGCCCCTGTCAGCCTCTGCCTTGCCAGAACCTCTTGCCGCCCGCTCAGAGCCCCAGAGCTCACCCGGGCTGCCTCCTGTGCTCTTCGGAGGACTCGCATTCGAATCTGAATTGCTAATGGTGGCAGAGATGCCACTCAGTGTCCCAGGATCCTTTCAGCAGCCCCACCAGGGAGGCTGTCGGAGGCAAAAGTGAGACTTGTAGGGGACCCACTGGGATTTCTCTCCGGAAGACCTGTCATTCTCTAACTCCATAGGGATCCACAGAGCCGGCGGTCTAAAATTAGGGTACCGTATTTCACACAGCTGACTGAATTAAGATAAACTCTGCTTTCCTCTGATACGAAGCTGTAATTTATAAAATGATACCCTTACTAATTAATGTGGAAGTGACTGAGAAGAGGGCTAGAAAGCGGAGCTTTCCATAAATGCAGGAGACATTCTCATACGTGGAGAAGGCTTGCCGGGACACCGAGCACAGCATCCCTTGATGCCCCAACTCCCCCCACCAGCTGTGAGAATACATTTCACGTTAATGTCAGCAGCCCTGGAGGACTTCTGTGAAGAGTAGGAATAGGGTGGAGGAGTAGAGAAGGCTGGGAACGCTGCATCTTAGATTGGGAATTGTTCTTTGCAGTTAGTGTAGAGAAAAGAGGCAGCACTTGGCACCTTAATCACCCAAATTAAGCAATTATTCCAGTCCCCCACCTGAAATGAATTGGTATAACGAGAACAAAGAGGCAACAGGCATATTTCCATGTTTGGCCTGTATTTTCTCTGTTTCCTCCCTTTCTGTCCTACTGGCAACAGCCCATTGTGCTGAGAAACACTCCCAGTTTGGTTGTGAAATCTAAGTGGAGATGGAAAGTGATTCTCCTTCCATTCACCCGCTTCCTGTGTGTTCTGTGGGCCACATGAATGAGCTGGTTGGAAGGGGTAGTACTCAGTGGTCATGCACTTGGGCCACCGAGTCTGATGGCCTGGGCTTGTTCCTGACTGTCCCTCACAGCTCCGGAGCCACAGGCAAGCCTCGATCCTCTCATCTGCCAAATGGGGATAACAACGGCCCCCACCTCGAACCAGTTAAACTGGCTCTGTGCCTGGTCTGTGCTCTGTAAATGTCAACTTCTGTTAGTTTTCCTTGGAGTCGAGCAAGGGAGAATCATTTGGGGAAGGAGGAAGGCAATCCTCCTCTTCCAAAAGCTCAGGGTCTGCCAGAAAACACGCCAGAGGATAAGAGGTGTGAGTTTCTTTTTCTGCTGGAACCCAAGGCCCAGCCTTATTCCCCTCGGTCACTTCTTTCTGACACAGGCTGAATAGAAGTGTTGTGAAATTTGAAAGGGTCCCCCAACAATGATTATTAAATTCCTTACCCCAATCATCAGTCTTTCCTCTCGGCACAGTCTGAGCAGAGAGCAAGCATGCCATCCTGGAGGGAGCAGAGGGTGATGGAGTGGGTGGCCCAGCCCACAAGCCAAACACTGTCAGTCTCCAGATGCCCATTGCAGCAGGGAGGGTCTGATGAGGTCCATCAGGGTGGGGCCACAGCATCCATATTTTTTAGAAAGCTTCTTGGTACTTTTTTATACAACTGGTTTTGAGAACTACTGCCTTAGAGCAAATGTCCAAAAGAAGCATTTACTTTTCTTCTTCGTTAATTCTCTTATTCTGACAGCTCAGGAGAAAGACCTGAAAGCAGCAGGGTGTTGTGCCTGTCCACGCACCCCACGCGCTTGTGTGTGTAGATGTGTAGTGCCTAGTGCGTGCAGTACACACATACACAACGTCTCCATAGACGTGAACCATTCTCCTCGTCCTCGTGAAGCTTCTAGCATGACTTCTGCTTGCAGTTTCCCCTCCCTGGGTTTTTAATGACAAGGTTGCTGGGTCCCTGGACTTGCTCAGCTGCGCCCAGGACCGCCAGCTGGGATACTGGCCCGCGGCCAATGCAGAACCCCAGATTTCCCGTGTCAGCTCCTCCTCCCTTTAACACTCACACACTTTTTGGTGCGTTCTAACTTTTTGATTCAAGCCGTACGGGTTGTGTTTGATCATTTTGTATTCACTTGTGTGGAAAGGGGGCAGTTTCTAAGAAAAGCAGCTAGAATACTGAGAGGCTTGTGTTCCTAACTCAACACAAACCACATGCCTGACTTGGCTCCCTGGAAGGGCTGAGAAACTGCTGAGATGTCAAATGAAAGATGGGACGTGTGGCTTGTGCTTATGGTGGAACAGCCCCATGCCTTGATGGACCACGTTCCACACTTGGTAAAAAAATTCCGTGCCCTCAGCAACATTCTGGAAGCCCAGGAGGCATCCCCTGTTGTTACTTATAGAACTTCCTTCCTTGATTTTGAAATAGGATGTGTTCTGATCAGGAGACAACTGAAAGATGCTGTCCTACTTTGCAGGAAAAGAAAGGAATTTTCTCCTCCCTTCTGGTTTTATAGCAGCAAAGCACACAGTCATGGCCCAGGAGAAGAGTAGGGACTCAGGTTCTCATCTTTATATCCCTGATGTTCAGTCATGATCATTGTTTTGCTAAATTTGCATTCCCTTTCCTGGATACTCATCTCTCAATGGAGGAGATAAGTGAAACCTCTTCAGAAAACTCAGAAAACTGGTGCTGTTACCTGAGTGCACCTCATGTCAATCCCAAGGTGTGTTTTCTGGGCTCTCTTCCCCAGCCTTCCATATTTCTTGAATAATTTTATTTTTTCATAAGATATTTCTGAGTCATTTATAAATTTCCTCCTTTATTTGGAAAATTTCTGCAGCTCTTTTTGAGTGATGCCCATCGATTCGACCTCCAAGATTAAGTCTGGGTCAAAATGACACTAGGTTGTTCTTCCGACATCACCATGTTTCCATCTGGCTTAATTCCTTCCTATCCTTCCAAAATTCCTATTGATAGATCCTTGGATTTAATCTCTGCTGCAAATTATTTTAAATCCTGAGTTTCATTAAATTCTTCTCTGCCTCATATCATTGCATTTTTGTACCAGAGCAAAACTTGCTTCACTCACACTGAATATGTATGTAGAATATCTGTTCATACACCTGAAAAAACCCAGAGGATTTATATATGGGTTAATATATATGCATATTTATATATGTACATTTATATATGTGCATATTCTTTATTAAATGTAAATCAAATGAATACTCAAATTATTGGAAATGGTCTGTCATCTTCAGCTAAACTCCTATTTCTTAGACTGAATAATGACAGGAATGGGTTCTAGATATTCCCTTGTTCTCATGGGCAGGTAATGGAGAAGGATACTTGGAAGACCTGACTTCTAATTTCTAACCAACCAAGTGTGTGGCCCTGGGTAACTTACCTAATGTTGCTGAACCTTAGTTTTGTCATCTGTAATGTGAGGCTGAGTTCAGTGGTATAGCTCTGAATATTGTGTTTTTCTGTGTAGTTAGTTACCTAGGTCCCAGCAACATAGCAGACCCAGAGGAAAATGTACATGAAAGTATTTTCTCTTTGCCAAGGTACAAGGAAGATTATGTAAAATTTTTCTGCATTCTTTCACCTCTCTCAAATTCCTAACAGGAAATAAACATAGGGTGGACACATCTGTGTTGACACTTTCAAGTAACTAAAGGAAACTTACGTATGAGCTTGATGTCTAAACAAGGTCATTACCTGTTTGTTGGTTCTTTCATTTAGTCGTTCATATCAACTCACTTACTCTTCTTTTCTTTGAATTTTTGTTGTGGTGTTTTCTGTCAAGCCTTAACATGAATCAGCCATAGATATACATATATCCCCTCCCTTTTGAACCTCCCTCCCATCTCCCTCTCCATGCAACTTACTAATTTTTTATGCAGGTACCTACTGATGAACCAACTTGGACTTGACAGAGTTGCATGACTCTGTCATCATGCACTTGTCAGTAGGCAGGAGTTAGTTTAATCTTGTTCCTCAATTACCCTAATTATTTAGGAGAACATGGGAGCTAGTGAAAAGCTAGTTGACATAGTACCTTTCAAGAACTCGATGGTTAACAATGAGAATCGTTTAACCTATTAAAGGAATTCTTGGGGAGAAGTCCAGAGTTTAATACATGATTCTACATTGCCAGAGTAAAGATCAACTGCTTTCCCTTAGAATGAACCATTGGCTTCGATTTTATGGCTCAGCTGAAGGGACTGTTGCAAAGCCAAGGAGGAATTAGGTGGAGGTGATGGCTTTCAGTCTCATGAAATGGACCATGAATCCTGAGCCACCTAAGAGTCAGGGAGGTCCTAAGCAGAGGCGTTAGTACTGGTGATCCTTAATCTGGTGGCTTGTCAGTGACTATGGCCTGGGTTGTTCTTTGGTTGTCAGGAGAGTCTATCTTAGTCTGTATTTGGGTTGGAGAATGTTTGTCCTCAGTAAAGATGTAGGCATCTCTTTGTGGTCACGCACGTCTGTGTTTGTATGTAGGCATGAGTGTCTTAGTTAATCCTCCTTTGGCAACTTCTAGATGGTGATATATGATGATGGGTAATGGAATCACTCCTTGCAACCTTGCCATATCTAGATGTGATAAAGATAATAAAATCTCTGTATTAGGATACTTTCATAATTAGCCAAACTTTATACTTTCAGAAGTCCCAAAATTAAGTGCTTGGATATTATTTTTTCCTCTTTTTTTTTTTTTTTTTTCCTCCAGAGTTATAACTGGGAAGGTCGAGTTGGCCTACGTCTGAAGCTTTCCCCTGTTGGTTCTCAGGGTTGTGTTGAGAATTACTGGCTGTAGACCTACATAACACCCCAAGTTACTTGAAGAGTAAGCAGAGTAGCTTTCTCTAGTGCTTTTCAATCCCAGGCATGGTTCATTGCTGATTATATGCATGTTTCCTGAGACAGTGAAATGGAGCATTTGAAGTAAGGACTGAGCAGGAACCCCTAGGACTGGTGGTTGTGGTACCCAGAGCATTCACCTTGGGCTTCATTTTTCTTCTTTGGGACTCTTATTGACTTTTCAACTCCCTAATTTCTTGGCCAAAAAAAAAAAGGTAGATACTACTAATTTATTAGGGGGAGTAAACAAATGAGATTAGGATCAGTTTTTTCAGTCTCTCAATCGTGTCCAACTCTTTGTGATCCCATGGACTGCAGCATGCCAGGTTTCCCTGTCCTTGACCATTTCCCAGTGTTTGCACAAACTCATGTCCATTGAGTTGATGATGCCATCCAACCATTTCAACTCCTGTCGCCCCCTTCTTCTCCTGCCCTTACTTGTTTCCAACATCAGGGTCTTTTCCAGCGAGTCTGCTCTTTTTCTGGTGGCCAAAGTAGTGTCAATAATAATAGGAGCAACCTAGATAGTATATTCAAAAGCAGAGACATTACATTGCCAACTAAGGTCCATCTAGTCAAGGCTATGGTTTTTCCAGTAGTCATGTATGGACGTGAGAGTTGGACTGTGAAGAAGGCTGAGTGCCGAAGAATTGATGCTTTTGAACTGTGGTGTTGGAGAAGACTCTTGAGAGTCCCTTGGACTGCAAGGAGATCCAACCAGTCCATTCTGAAGATCACCCTGGGATTTCTTCGGAAGGAATGATGCTAAAGCTGAAACTCCAGTACTTTGGCCACCTCATGCGAAGAGTTGACTCATTGGAAAAGACTCTGATGCTGGGAGGGATTGGGGGCAGGAGGAGAAGGGAACGACAGAGGATGAGATGGCTGGATGGCATCACTGACTCGATGGAGGTGAGTCTGAGTGAACTCCAGGAGATGGTGATGGACAGGGAGGCCTGGCGTGCTGTGATTCATGGGGTTGCAAAGAGTCGGACATGACTGAGCGACTGAACTGAACTGAACTGAACTGAATAAGATGAAACAGTGTTTGCACTGTAGAGAACATTGTGTCATTCAAAACACTTTTACATGTGTCATTTTATTGTGGGACCCACGTGTGTCCTTAGCTCCTGCACTGTTTATCACCTTTGGTGAGCCAAAGTCAATGATCAGGCCTTTCAAGGACTATCTTCTCAAGCATATGTCATTTTACAAATAAAGCAAATGAAACTTAAGAGCTGAAAAGTGATAGAGCTGAGATATGAGCTGTCTTAAGATTCCAGGCTCTGGGCACTTTCCCCCTATATACAAAGGTGAGTTGGGAAATGCCCATAGGTATTTGAGAATCTTTGCTACCTTCTTCTCTGTGCTGCACCCTCCAAGAGACCTGGATTGTATCTGCCCATCTACCCACAAAGCTTCCAGCTTCTAAAAAGCTGGAATTGTCATGTTCAGACATGGCACAACGTGGGTCCACTGACAGCTGAGATGTACAAGCTCTTCTGAGATGTGACTTTATATTTTTAAGCTGGGAAGCAGTTGTCCAAGGTAAGAAGGCAAGGGCTACAGGTATATGTTTTCGCTCAGCCCAGCGTTCCCTATGAGTAATGAGGTGGAGGCTCACGCCCCGCAGACTAAGCACATTTGGTCCAGGTTCTCAGTCTTCTTTTAGTGTCTGTGTGTAAACACTTAGTGCCTTCTTAAATCATCGACTCCTAGCAAGTACCCCACATCTAGTAGTGTCTGACATTTAGCAGATGATCTGTGAACATTAGTTCTACAACTGGAAGTTGCTCTGTTGATTATCTGAGTCGCAAAAGGGGAAAAGGTCTTGTCCTGGTCACCAGGCAGGTGGGGAGTTGCTGGAGTGACCCCCACTCCAGTCCCAAGCCCGCATCTCGTGTGTTCTCTCCAGAATGCTGCCTTCCTGTGGTCAGCGCACAGGGGAACGGGCCGTGGTGTTACCACAGCCCTGCACTGCACCCCCAGAGCAGCTTCCCTTGGTGTCACCTGCCCCTTCAAGAACCCTCTAGACACTGACTCCCCCGCCCCTGCAGGGGATCTTGGGGTCCATTAAGCCCAAACAGCACTTTCCTTGTCAGATGGCGAGTGCTGCTCAGGGTGTTCCTGCAACCCAGTGGTCAGTATCCGAAGCAGCCGAGTCTGTGTTAAAGATTATGTATTTGCCACTAAGGGGAGAATATAGTGTTTATCGGCTGGAGTGCGTGCCGGCAGAGCTGATTACAGCGCGGCACTCTGTCAGCCAATGATTTGTCCTGTCCTTTATCATCTGTGTCACTCAGCAGTGTGCTGGCCAAGGGGACGGATCGCCCCCTTCCCTTTTTTATTTTTTTGTACCATTTCGTGTAGAAAATTTGTATTTACTTTGGGAGTGTAATTTGTTCCTCATGGATAATGTGACCCTGAGCGGAGCTGGATCATGGGTTAGTTGAAGTGATATTTTCCGCTAATGGTAGTCGTACATCATTGCTGTCAGCTCGGGTTAGGAGGCAAGCACATTACAGCTCCATTTTACCTCTGCAGGCATCTGGGATTATTTGCCATAACCGAGTATGACATGACCGCGCTACAGAGTGCATTAAAATTTTACTGGCTTCTCAGGCAAGTTCCCCAGCTCCAGTGTGTGCTGCAGGCGGGCAGTCTGAGGAGGGAGTCCAGGGGCCCTGGCTTTCCGCACTGAGGCCCAGTGGGGAGGGGGCGCAGGCTAAGCAGGGGCCGCTCCCCTCATGCCTCGAGAAGGAAGCCAGGGAAGGAATTACGGGCAGCCAGCCTGCAGGTGTGTGTGTGTCTGGGAACATCCTCGGCTGGCAGGGGACAGGCTGCCTCATGCCTCCAGGGGCAGAGCGCGGTGCTCCCTGCACTCAGCTCTCTCTCTGCGATGCCTACCCCCCAGGCGTAGGTCCGCAGCAGTTCCTTCTCCAAGGAGAGCCCAGGGTCCTATGCGATGGGCCCCACCAAGCCTCAGGCTGATCGTTGCTGTTCTCGTCTGCCTGTGTTCAGACAGAAGGAAGGAAATCTGGGTCCTTGTGTGGCAGAATCCACGTGCATCCACACAGCAGCCTAGCGCTCTAATAAACCTGGTTAGAAATGTTGGTCAGGATGCTGTATACATTATTTCATACAGTCTCCACACCAGCCCCCCAAAGTGTAGGCATGATCAACCCCATTTTACTTAAAAGGAAACAGAGGATGGAAGAGGTAAATTACCTTGTGTCCTAATGGCAGCAGGGGTGGAATTCTTACCTTTTATTCAGATTTCATTGACTTCGTATTTTATAAGGTATCTAGTGTTGCATGTTATACAGAAAAAATATTATAGAATAGATAACTATGAATTTGAGCAAACTCCAGGAGATAGTGAAGGATGTGGGGGAGCCTGGCGTGTTGCAGTCCATGGGGTTGCAAAGAGTCAAACACTACTTAGCGACTAAACAACAATAACAAAAAGAAGTTACTTGAATCGCGTGTTTATGTCCTTTACATGGACTGAGTTGTGTAGTCCTCATGGTACCCCTACCAGGTAAGTGCTAATGTTATCCCCAGTTTACAGACAAGGAAACTGAGTCATGGGGAGCTTATGTAATAAGCCCAAATGTAATCTTATGTAACAAGCTTATGTAACAAGTCTTAGGTAATCTTGTACCAGTTGATGGTTTTAAAGCCAGGTTGTCTGGCTCCTAATGCAACATCCGTCACCACCAAGCTTCCCCTCCTGCCACATTCCAATAACCCTGAGGACTGACAGGAAAAGACCAGGGAGAACAGTAGTATGTTGGACTAAAAGGAAATGTTCAAACGGCATTTTATCCCTTTCAGTTGTAACTCCAACATCCAACAAAATATTGCTTGAAAAAGATACTCTGTGATGAGCTTTGATTGAGTAATAAGCCCCCATTTGCTGTTAGTGCATTAGTTGCATGCAAATGGTGCTTCTAAGGTGCTTGAAAAGCATCGATTTTGTTAGCTAAGCAGTCACTTAGGCAAAATGCCTCCTTCTTTTAATATATTGCTTAGCATCATCTCTCTTGTTGGAAAGGCTTACAGGACCATCTAGGCAATGAGTGGGATCCAGATCAGGGCCCAGTTTGTCAGCCAGAGTTGTGCATGCATGCTGAGTCTCTTCCATTGTGTCCAACTCTTTGAAACTATGGACTGTAGCCCTCCAGGCTCCTCTGTCCACGGGATTCTACAGGCAAGAATACTGGAGTGGGTTGCTACTTCCTTCTCCGATGGATCTTCCCCACCCAGGGACTGAACCCATGTCTCTTATGTCTCCTGCATCATATCATCACAAGTTTCACATCACTGGGGTCCTGAGTGCTAGACTAGAATGTTCACTCATGCCTGCCCCTGTGGACATTGTCTTTGTTCTGCTACTGAGTGACCTCTCTCTGCATCTCTAGCCCCGTCATCCGTCTCCCAGAGCTTGAGATATTCCCCTTCCTGGGCAGAGTGGCTGAACTGCTGTTTCCCTTGGCTGGTGTACGTGGTTGGGTCATCAATTCATGAACCTATTCAACAAGCCACACATAAAATGAGTTAGACCTTGTACCCTCAAGGCAGTTTTTTAATGCTGCAACAAAAGAGCCATAGATAAGCATGGCTTCTCTCATTGAGAAATTTGAAGTTAAGTTAGCACCCTAAGAATTGTGCTCCCCTCCTTGGGCTCCCTCTCAGGCACGGTGATCCTCCTGCTGAGTGGCAGGAGATCCAGAGGACTGACCTGATTTTTCTCCTCTGGCCTTAGATCCAATCACTCAAGTAGTAAAGGTGAAAAACAAAAATATTGATCCAGTCATTGAAAAGCAATTATTCCTCTCAGATGGTCTGTTTAGAATGCAGCAGTAATTTCAAGTGCCGTATTCCCCAGAGACAGCAGGACAGCGTAAGTGGACCACCTACTTTGTTAACCCAGAGTTGCGCCGGCAGCCTCACCGCATCCCGAACCGCTAATGACGAGCAGTTAGACCCTCTGTAAGAAGAGTGGACACTGGGAAAAATGCAACTTACTCAGTGAATCGATTACATAGGACTTATTCATTGTACAAAGATCCCTCAACCTTCTATAACTAAAGAAAGTATGTGATTTGCACATATTAGAGACTTTCTAGAGAACTCCTACAAGAGCCTTCTTGAAACCATGGGGTCATTTTAAAGCTCTTAACATTTAACAACTTTGACTATGTTTATGTTAGCAGAGTTTTGTTCTGTTTTTAAGATTTGCTTAGCTTCAAATAACAAGTTAAATTCAAACTAAAAAAGACAGGAATGTGTAGCCCTCTGGAATATAAGCGTCGAGATAACCAAGCCATCAGAAGGGCAGGGCTGTGCAGCTGGGTTTAAGTTGTGCAGAACAAGGAGTTGAGTGCCCTCCTTGTCTTAGCTCTGTTTCTTTCTGTCTGTCCACTTTATTCTTAAAGATTTATTATTTTTTATTGATTTACTCTTTCGGCTGCATTGGGTCTTCGTTGCCGCCCATGGGCTTCCTGTCGCTGCATAGAGCGGGGGCCACTCTCCGTTGCGCAGCGTGGGCCTCAGCAAGCAGGCTCGATAGTGTGGCACGTGGGCTCAGTTTCTCCATGGTGTGTGGGGCACTCCCGGAGCAGGGACTGAACCCATGTCCCCCGCACTGGCAGGTGGATTCTTAACCACTGGACCACCTGGGAAGTGCATATCCGCTTTATTCTTGATTGTTTGTGGAAATTATTTTCTCCTGTGGTAGAAATCATGAACTGTCCTTCTGAGCGCTACACCTTTCAGCTTCAGCCAGTGGAAAAGAGACTGCCTGCTTTTCCACTGCAGTTACTAAAATCCATGGAAAGGATTCTGACTGGGTCAGCCTGGGTTTCCCTGGTGGCTCAGTGGTAAAGAATCCACCTGCCAGTGTGAGAGGTGCAGAATCAATCCCTGGGTTGGGAAGATCCCCTCGAGAAGGCAATGGTAACCTACTCCAGACATTCTTGCCTGGTAAATCCCATGGACAGAGGAGCCTGGTGGGCTGCAGTCCATGGGGTGGCAAAGAGTCGGGCACAAGAGCAACTAAACAACAGGTTACATCCTGGGAAGCAGGTTCTCTGGAAAGGACTGTGGATCGGCCAAGTTGTGGGTAGAAAGACAGGGCTGTGTTGTACAAAGGTGCTCTGGAGGTAGCTCTGTATAGAGTAGATAGAGGACCCAGAAAGTGGAAGTCTGGCAGACAATGATGTGTCTATAAAGCGCACTGTGACCTCCCTGCCAGGTGAGTCAGGTACTCACAGCTACTTCTTGCCAGCCGCCAAAGCTGCCTTGATCTTCATCCACAATTAACACTTAGTATTGATCACAGGGTCTGAAATACGAATATATGTTTTCCTTTATATACAATACTTACCTAAATTTTCATAGAATTATCTTGAGTGCCATGCACAGATTGGGTCTCTCTTGCTTAAACTATTAAGGGGTTTCCCTGGTGGTCCAGTGGTTAAGACTCTATGATACCACTGCAGGGGGGCATGGGTTTGATCCCTGGTCGGGAAACTAAGAATTTACATGCCTTTTGGCATGGCCAAAAAAAAAAAAAATAGTAACTTAAAAAATAAAAACAGAAGATAAAAATGTTAAAAAATACTAAGCTGTTAAAAGTTATAGGAGGGCACAGGATTTTCGAGAGTAAGAATTCGTGAGTACACCTATTCAGAACAGTCCAGAATTCATTAATGCTGTTGACACAGTAGGTGATGACAGCCCCCATGATAGACACAAAGGTCTTTGAAGTCACTGAGATGCTGGTTAGCAAATTATTTATCCAGGGTACAAAATGTAACTTACTTGTCCAAAGGAATTTTGGTCATCCCAGAGTACCTGGCTTGTGTCCAGTGTCTTGTGTCCATCTTAAGTTATAACAGGTGGCCTTGCCGAAATGACTTTCCTAAGTCATTAGGAAGTTAAGAAACTCAGCCACAGCATTTATACTCATAGTTCATTCAACAGACTTAGCCTTCTCTATGTGCTGAGCCACACACTGTGCCGGGCACTAGGGATGGAGCAATGATGAAGACATAACAAGCCTTCAGAGACAGAAGGTCTAACTGCAGAGAAAACTGAGGTACCTTGATGAATTAGTAACCTGCACCACCGCCCCCAGCCCAGTGTATGCTGAGGAGTGGCGCACAGGCTGAACCCTGCTATCTGGAAGAAAAGCTATTCGACTTAGATCTTGCTGAAACACGTGGATGTGAGTGATTGCTAGGCGGCAAGAGTCCTGCAGGTAATAGGCAAATGGGGATATTACTTTCAAAAAACGAAGAGCTGTGACAGTCTTAGCATGTGGAGAGACATGTATAATGGAGCAAGGTTCATGGGAGGGGATGAGAGGGCACATGTGACTGTAAGTGTGGGTTGATATAAACAGCTCCATGTAAACAGACCTTGTAGGGCAAGATACAGAGTTCTTAGACTTGGTCCAGATGGGAGCCCGCTGGGTACCATGCATGTAGGTGAATGACACATCAGATTTGACCTTCTGGAAGAGAATTAATCCTGATAGTGGTGGAAGGATGAGATGGAAGAAGGACGATGACCAAAGAGATTGTTGTCATCATCATTGGCTGGATGAGAGGCCTTTGGGATCTCAACTAAAGTGGTGGAAAAGGGAGGAGTTAGATTTTGGAGGTGTTTCTGAGGTGGAATTGACATGATTTTGTGACCCCTGGAATGTGGGGGTCAAGTTTCAATAAGGCTGACTGGGTGGGCGTTGATGATACCATGAATGGGAGACTGAGAATGGGAGGAATACGGGCTTCCAAGGCGGCACTGGTGGTAGAGAATCCACCTGCCAGTGCCCCAAACTTGAGAGATAGAGTGCCATACCTGGGCCGATCCCCTGGGCTTGCGAATGGCAACCCTCGCCAGCGTTCTTGCCTGGAAAGTTGCATGGACAGAGGAGCCTGCTGGGCTGCAGCCCTTGGGGCTGCAAAGAGTCGGACCCGACTGAGCAACTGAGCATGTACATACATAATGAGGGGAGAGAGAGTGTGAGTCCAGGGAGTGGCTGGCAGGAACCCCCGCTACACGGGTTGAGAGACTGCACATTTGTGGTACAGGAGCAAGCCCAACTGCAGGATGGTGTCTGGGAGCCCAAGAACCATCTGGGTTTCGGAGACAGTTGGAGCAGTGGGAGTGAGCGGGAGCCCAGCCAGAGCGCCGGGAGTTTGTCTGCATCTAATCTAGGAATCAATACATGTGGTGATGGTAACCATTCAGAACAAAGTGACGGTATATTAATCCTAGCAACTGATGTTTGTGTGGGTTTTTTTTAAATGATATACTGAATGACTTTTTTCTGTTGTTGTTATGGCAAAACACATGTAACAAAATTTCTCATCTCATTTCTCTTAGCCATTTTTAAGCATACGTTTCAGGAATGTTTGGTACATTCACATTGTCGTGTGACCTGTCTGGTTTTTTGTACCAAATGTGTTAAAGCACCAAACGATAGGTCATTTAAACCTCATAACCAACACCCTTGGGGAAAGGATGTTTAGTCTTAATTTTACAAAGGAGGGACTTGGAACAAGGGAAGAACTCAGGCAAAATCTAACGCTTTGGTGACATTACGTCCGTGCCTTCTCTGATCAGTATAGAAGTTACACATCATCATCACTGGTGACCGTACTTAGCATCTAACTTCCGTGGACCCAGCAGTGAGCAACTCACTTGTATCCTCAGATTCCAGAGTTTTCTGTAAGAAAGCCAGAGAAAATAGATTCATCCATACCATTCTTACCTATTTGCAGGTCAGAAATGGAGACACCTATGTAGAGAACAGATTTGTGGACACCGTGGGGAAGGAGAGGGTGGGATGAGCTGGGAGACTGGCCCTGACACATACACGCTACCATGCGTAGAATAGATAGCTGGTGGGAGGCAGCTGTATATAGCACAGGGGGCTCAGCTCGGTGCTCAGTGATGTCTAGAGGGGTGGGATGGGCTGGGAGGGGGGCGGAGGCTCAGAAGGGAGGGAATATATGTATACAGATAGCCGATGCACTTTGCTGTACAGCAGAAACTAACACAATATTGTAAGGCAATTATATTCCAACTTAGAAAAGAAAACCAGAGCAGACTCATCATAGAAGCTTCCATGCTCTGGCCTGTAGGTGAGGGGCCTGATTCACCTGAGGACACTCAGGATTAGCCAGTCTTGAAGACCCTTGGTTCACAGCAGTCCCACCTGAGGCCACCCATCAGGGCCTAGCTGACCTGGCCTGGCGGAAGTGGAAGGACTCTTAAAGATTAGCCCCGTCCGCCCCGCCTCCCCGTCTGCCTCCCGCAGAGGCAGGGGAACAGCGCAGGGAGCCGTCTGCTTTGGGCTGCCTCAGGAAGGCTTCAGACAGGAAGTGAGGGAGGGGGCTGCTTCCAGTGGCTCAAGATAAGGAAAGGGAACCGCAACCGTTTTACCCCTTTCTTCCTCCACGTCAATCTCCCCAGAATCTGAAAGGAGACTGTGTAGAAAGAGGAGAGCTGGGTGTCCCACCGTTCTCCTCATCCTCTTTTCTTGAAAGTGAAATCATCAGCCTCTAAGCACTCAGCTGGAAACCAGCTCCTCGGACTTCTCCAGTTGTCTGGAAGGTCACTCTGCAAAGGCAGGGTTGGCCCTGGAGCAGCACAGGGGGAGGGCTCCTGAGCTCAAGACCCCCAGACTCTAGCACACAGAGCACCTTGACCTTCAAGGCCAGCTTCAAACAGCCACTAAGTGACCCCTTGTGTGATAGGTATGCAGACCCCCAGAGGGCCCACCGGAGATAGCAGTTGCCACCTAAATTCTATCATGAAAGTGATCCTCTAAGAAAGCAGTGCCTGAAAGATTTGGGGTTTGGGGGATTTTCCTTTTTTTACTTTTTCATTTTGAAATAATTTTAGACTTAAAGAAAAATAGTGTAGGAAGTTCCCATATACCCTTCACCCAGCTTCTCCTCATACTGTATCTTTTAAAACCAGAGTGCAGATATTTAAGGCTTTCATGGTGGCTCACTGGTAAAGAATCTGCCTGCCAATGAAGGAGACTCGATTTTGATCCCTGGGTTGGGAAGATCCCCTGAGGAAGGAAATGGCAACCCACTCCAGTATTCTTGCCAGGAGAATCCCATGGACAGAGGAGCCTGGCGGGCTGCAGTCCCTGGAGGTCACAAAGAATCAGACGTGACTGAGTAACTAAACAACAGATATTTAAATCAGAAAATTAACCTTCATATAATACTGTTAGCTAAATCTACAGACCTTTATTCAGAGTTCACCTGTTTCCCCAACTGTGTCCTTTTTCTGGTCCTGGGGTTCAGCTAGGACTCCACACTGCATATAGTTGCCATAAGTTTTCTTTGCCTCCTTCTGTCTGGGAAAGTGGCTCAGTGTTTCTTTGTTTTTCATAACTGTGACATTTTTCAGTAATCCAGACAGGTTATTTTGTGGCCACCCATCCTTTGATTTGTTTGGGTCTGTCTGATTTTTTTTTTTTTCTATTTTTAAATTGGAGTAAAATTGCTTGACAATGTTATGTTTCTGCTGTACAGTGAAGTGAATCAGCTATAGGTACACAGATTTTCGTCCCTCTTGGGCCTCCCTCCCCACACCCATCCACCCCTCTAGGTCATTAGAGAGCACTGATGTTTTCTTTTGAATCGATTGAGGTTATGCCATCTTGGCAGGAAAAATCTTGGGCGCAATGGCCCCTTCTTGGTGCATCACATCAGGGCCTCATGACTTCTTCCTGCTGGTCGTGGAAATGTGATGTGGATCACTCAGTTACAGTAACGCCCACCAGGTCCCTCACTGTAAGGTTACTATTGTTTTCCTTTCAGAGTAATTAGGATCTTGTGGGGAGATACTTTGAAACTATGCAAAATACCTGTTTCTCACCAAACTGTCAACCACGGTTTCAGTGCTCATCTGTGATTCTTAACCTCAGTAGATAGACTCAGGTCTTTGCCTGATGGTAAGACATGTGCTTTTAAACTGGTTGAGCTCTTCATGATAGCTAGCCTGTGGTATAAACAGTGGGAACTGTGCAGTCTGCAGGCCAGGCCATAGCTCCAAGAGGTGTGGTCCTGAGGGGGCCCTGTGGAGGTCAGGCAGCCTGAGGTCTAGAAAGTAGAAGGACGGAGGAGATGCCTGGAAAGGTAGGGGTGATGAGGTCACTATTGCAGTCCCATCAGGACAGGCTGTGTGACTTGACCTTGAGAAATATACTTAATGCCTCTGAGCTGCTGCTGTTCTTTTTGTTTTGTTTTGTTTAATCTGAATATAAAACATGTAGAATGATATGGCCTATAATAAATACTCAGTGAATTTCAGATCTCAGTCTCTTCCACACAGCTACCCCTACCACTGCTCCCCCTACCTGCCGTCCCTGCCAAAAACCCAAAACCAAAACAAAGCCCTGACACAGGTTAGCACTGAATCCCTTACAGACAAGTCGGCCCACTCCTCAGAAGCAGATCTCTTAAGAAATGGGACCCTGAATAAATAAGTCCTGAAGAAGCAGAAGATCAGAGAGACATGAATCTTGGCTATGTCATCAGTCAGTGAAATTTGGAAAGAGGGGCCCTGCAGAGAGAGATTCAACAGGAAGAACAGACTTTAAACAGGAAGTCACCAAGCCTTTGGAGGAGCAGGAGGTACCTTAAGGAGCAAGTAATGGGCCCCAAGCAAAGACTGATGGCAGAGGCAGCTTTAATAATCAAGAAGATTTCACCAAGATTCCCTCTCTATCTAAGCTTCATTTTTGCTTCTGAGAAGGTGTTTAAGTACATTTCCGCTGAATTTGCTCCTATTATACAGAGTAGGATTTTTAAAAGTCCGTTCCCCAACTTTCGGAGCCCTTCTCTCCCTCCCCACGTCCTCCCTGTCTTGGACTCCCAACTCCAAGTGATGGCCTTCTGTCTTTCTTTTCTTTCTTTGGTGGTGCCAGGTCTTAGTTGCCGCATGTGGAGTCTTGTTGCCTGACCAGGGATTGAATCTGGGCCCCCTGCATGGGGAGCTCGGAGTCTTAGCCACTGGACCCCCAGGGACGTCCAAGGGATGTTTACGTCATTGCTAACTCAGAGCCTCACATGTGATGTGTGCCGAGGAGCTGCCACCTTCAGCAGTCCCCACACGTGTTCAGTCCCCATGTGCTTTCAGGCCGAGGGCACCGCAGAACCTGCCTGCCAGGGCGCCTGCTCCACGAATGTGGGCGTCAGACGTGCTGCACGTACTCGCTGCCCCATACATGCAATGGGGATTTTAATGGTAGCTGTGCTCTCTGAAAGGTGGCAGCACCAGGCTTGGGGAGACTGGAATCAGGGAGACTTGCCGGCATTAGAGGGTTTCTAGAAGTCTCTCTCACAGTCAGAAAGGGAGCAGCCCCTGTGTCAGTCCTGGAGTGTGGCCGAGAGATGGAAATGCGTTGTGTTTGGTTGCGGTAACAGAATGCCTGTTGGTGGCTTTGAGAGTGTATTTGTTTTCTGTGGCTGCTATAACAAACCACGAACTTGGTGGCTTAAAATAGCAGAAACTTCTCTTTCAGTTCTGGGGGCTAGAAGTTCCATGTCATGTCCACTGGGCCAAAATCAAGGCTCCGTTAGGGCTGTACCCCACCCAGAGGCCGTAGAGGAGACTCTAGCCCGTGCCTCTGCCGTCTTCTGGTGGCTGTCAGCCTGCCCCTGCCTGTGGCCGCCTCACTCCAGCCTGCACTCCTGCCTTCACGTGGCCTTCCCCGCTCGTGCATGACTGGCCTCTGCCTCCTTATAAGGCACTTGGTATGGCACTTGGGGCCACCCTGATGATAATCTGAGATAATCTCCGTACCTTCAGGTCTTTAACTGAGTCACGTAAGCAAAGAACTTTTCTCTTTTAACCTATTCTTCTTTTTTTTTAATTAATCGATTCATTTTAATTGGAGGAGAATTACCTTACAGCGTTGTGGTGCTTTTTGCCATACGTCAACATGAATCAGCCACAGGCATGCATGTGTCCCCCGAGTCCTGAGCTCCCCTCCCGCCTCCCTCCCAACCCCATCCCTCTGGGTGTCCTGCTCCATGCATCAGAGCTCACCCTGGTCATGTCGTCTACCTGTGATAATGTACATGGCTCAGTGCCATTCTTTCAAATCATCCTATCCGCCCCTTCTCCCAGAGCCCATCTGTTCTTTACCTCTGTGGCTCTTTTGCTGCCCTGCATGTAGGATCGTCAATACCATCTTACTAAATTCTGTGTATATGCATTAATATACAATATTTGTCTTTTTTTTTGACTTACTTCACTCTGTATAATAGGCTCCAGGTTCATCCACCTCATTAGAACGGACTCAAATGTGTTCTTTTTTAAAGCTGAGTAATATTCCATTGTGTATATGTACTACAGTTCCTTATCTCTTCACCTGCCGATGAACATCTAGGTTGCTTCCATGTCCTAGCTCTTGTCAGTAGTGCTGCAATGAACATTGGGGTCCATGTAAAGACCTTTTTCTTACAAGGCAGCATTCGTGGGTCCTTGCAGAACATACACAAGGCAATCAGGAAGGAAACAGGTGATCGGGGCCTTTTACGTCTCTGTGGCTGAAACAGTCCAGTCCAGGGACAAAGGGAAAAACAGGAATCTGGCAAAAAGGGCCTGGATTTCCCCGATTCAGCATGATGGTCCCTCGGCATTCTGCTGCCTTTAGAGTTCTATTAGCGAGAGAGAAGTGGGAGAAATAGCTTCTTGGTAAGCACAAAGCATCAATAGCCACAGAGGATGTGGGTGTCCAAACCTTCTGATGTGGTCAGATTGCAAAATCTGAATGAGTGTCTACCCTCTAGTTCTGTTGAGTTCACACCATCTTAATTTCTCTGTTTAAACCTTCTCAGCTCAGTCTAATAGTAAATGACCATAGTTGTTGAGTTTCCAACTCTCTACCCGTCTCTGGGATCCACTTATGAGGAAGGTGAGCTTAAGGTTGACACTCAGAAGGCCTAGAATTCATAACTGACTGCTGGGGTGACGTAAGAGTCACTGAAGCTCTCTAGAGCCTCAGCGGAACGGTTCCCTACCAAGGCTGTGGTGAAGAGATGAAATGCGTTTACAGGACTTACTGACATGATAGTTGGTGTTACTGCTGTCCATGTTAAGTGGAGCCCATGGCACCTCCCAGCTTCCACCAGGGTTAGGGAGTTGGAGCCCTTGTTGAGCCACACTCCCTCAGGCACACCCACCACAGACGCTCAGACTTGTTCTGTGCGCTGGTTGTTGTCATTTGTTATCTTCAAGTTTTGACTAGGAAGGCAAGTTGCCTTTGGTGCTGATGGTGCTGCTCTCACCACGTCCCTGAGTATAATTCCAGGAGCAAGTGGAAAGTATCGGGAGTTCTGGGCACTAGAAGGTTCCTGTCACATCTGGACCATGGGGAGAGGTCAAGCTCCTGAATTTGTACTTGGTTTGCACTCATGCTCGCGGTTAGGCCTGGCCACCCTGTCCCCGGTGGTCTTGGGCCTGGACATGTGGATGGTAATGCCAAGGACCAGGGAGGAGGAGCAGAGATGCTCTTAGCACCTGTGCCAGTCTCGGCTCTTTGGTCTGATCAGACTCAAGCCCAGGGTGGCAGCCTGCAGAGCAGATGAAGAAATGTAACACCCGGGCAGGTGGCCAGAAAGGAATGTGTGGAGGGAGGGTCCCCATGGTCATCCCTGGTGCTGTGCACGGTGGCGGGGGGAGAAGGGGCAGAACACTTTGACAGTCTGGGGACTCTGATCCTGAAGTTCCCAGGTGGGGCGCAGGAACCTTCTGTATTTCCAGAAGGGCGCTCAAGGCTTCTGTTGCACACACAGTAAGCCAAGCAGAGATACAAGTTTCTAGGAAAGAACCATGAGCTTGGGGTCAGGAAAACCTGAGTCTGGTGACAGCTTTGTTACTCACCTCATGCACTCTCAACTCCAGCAGCCTTAGATTTCAAGCTGGCCTGATACCTGCCTCCCTGGGGTGTTGGAAGCCTGAGTAAGACATGCGAACAAGTCATGAGCACTTCAACAAAACCGCAACGTCTGTACTTCCCCATAAAGCCCACAGCCAGCCTGGCTCACTTGCCTCAACTTTGGTGTCCCCACCAACCACTTGCCACCAAGTCCATCCTCACCGAAGATTTACATAGCCCATGGCCAAATTGTTATTTTAATTAACAATCACTCCTAAAGGCTTTCCCCATTATTTTGGTTAAAGAGAACTCATAATTAAAGGAAGTGTACTTCTTATCCTTGACAAATCGTTGTGAATTCTTGTGGCACTCCCTGCGATAACATCTATCCAGATGAACACGTTTGCCGTTAATGCAAGTGTCATGTATAATTTGGGAGAAATTCTATTGTCATTGAGCATTAATGACTGCCCACTTTCTGTAAAGTGCTCAGAGACACCAGCAGCAGCCGGATTTGTAAAGCACAGAGAGAGGATGGGAGAGCTGGGCAAAAGGTCAGGAACTGCTGCCCGGACAAGGGACAAGGGGGTCGGGCAGACCCCTCCTGCGGGGAGAGCAGGACAGCAATGCTTTCAGAGGCAGGTCTCCACCCCCAGGCCTGGAACACTCGCAGCTGGAGACACCCACACAGCTGGGCCCTCTACCTTAGCTTTGACCACGCTCTTGACCTCTCCTCCAGACTGCAGCTGCTGTAGATGTCTGTTTTGACCCTGGTTTCACCTGGCCGCACACATCAGTTGGGGGCCCTGGGAGCCTGAAGTGTGATACGCTTAGAGCCCTGCAGCCCCACTGCCCAGCCCTGTCCCCCTGCAGCCCACCCTGGGGGAGAAGGCTGCCCAGGAGGCCTGGCAGGTGCCGCTGCAGAAGCCGGCTCCTGGGCAGCTGTTACATCATGGCTGTTTATTAACATCCCCAGTTTTCTTCGATGACTCATCCAGAAAGAAGTGGGGTCAGGGTGAGCAGAGCTGTTTGGGGTGAGGAGACAGCCATGTCTCCCTTTACAGCAGGCGCCGCAGGCTGCAAACTGCAACAGCTGGAGGCCTGGGTCTGACCTCCCAGCTATGTGACTTGCACCTCAGTTTCCTCATCTGTAAAAGGGGTCGTTTTCCCTGTCTGACGGATCCGTCTTACTAAGTGGGAGGAAGTGCCTCGTCCACGTGTGGTGCTTAGTAGTTACCACCTTAGTGTCAGGAAGTCATGACAATGAGTGTTTCTCTTTGCTTTGTGTCTCCACCTCAGCATGTGCTCCCCAGGGCTTGGAGGTGGGCCTATCTGCCCGAGGACGGGCAACTCTGAGTGCAAGACTGGGGAGCCCAGTCACAGAACCACACAGAAGCAGCTCTGACCTCCTGGTCCACATCGTGGCACAGTTAATACACAGTGAGCTGAGAGTCACCTCTGTTCTGGTGAGGAAGAGGTGTCTAAATACCTAGTTTTTCCTGCAACGGGTGGACCTGACCGTGGGTAGATGTGCCGTGATGGGTGACACGCTGGCTGGTCCGTCTCGTGTGTCACTTAACAGAGATGCAGGTGCGTGATTTCAGCAGACTCAGATTCCTGTTAGAGATGCACAGGTTTTCCTGAACTCTGTTTAATCTTTCTCCGATGATTAAAGAGCCCTTCAGAATCAGCAGTGTTTCTGTGGGCGCGGCCCTTTCTGTTGCATCCCAGGTCTAGGAAGCGGTGGAGAGCAGAGAGCCCCGCCAGCAGCACCCCTGGACTCGCCGTGCTGGCCTCTCAGTTCCCCAGGGCACTGAGGCCGCACTGCTCACGTTTCCGAGAGACCGAGGGGAGCCGAGGAAAGACTGAGCACAGACGAGTCTGAAGGGCGTCTCACCGTCCTGTCGAGGGCCACTGCCTGTGAACACAAGCCCTGGAGCCCAGGCTCATGAAGCCCTGCCCCTTCCGGCAGCCGCCCTCCTGTGCGGACCCAGGCCTGGGGCGCCCACAGCAGCCCTTCAGTTCATAGTGCAGTGATTTCCTCTGTCTCACGTGACTTGACTTGCCCACATTGCTGAACCTCTATATTACACGTCTGTGTCAGGACGTCAGAAGAAATGAGAAGCCTCCTTGAAACAGTACCCTCTATTCCACGCTAAGAATGTCTTCTTAGCCCACCCCTCCACCACCGGCCCCCACTCCTTCTGCACATTTTTGAGATTTTTAGCATGGTCTCTCCAGGATGAACAATACCCTCCTCCGTGACCCCAGCCTCTTGTCAGATGATAGATGAAATCTTTCTTAAGTTGACTCCCTTGTCTATTATGTTTTCGAAATTCAAGGTTTCTCTTAGATTCTTGGCGGGCTGCCAAGTGGCCAGCCTTTGTGAGTAGGTGAATTGCTCTTCTCTTCGGCTCCTTAAACAGGAAGTAGTTGTTTTTAGGGTGAAGGGAAGGGGAGGCATCTATCCACCTCCCTCTTCAGGCTTTGTTAAGGTGGCTGGACAGTTGGTGGAAATTTACTTCTTTGCTCCTTTTCAGGAATTTCTTCTCGGGGACTGTACCGTAGGACTAAACCCAGTGGTGAGCAAGCCACCACCTTGCTGGATGGTGCTGGGTTTTCCTGCTCCACTGTGTCCCCCAGAACCAGTTGTACAGCTTCCTAACAGTACGCCTGCATCTGACTCGTGTGGCCCACTGATGGGAGGAAGCTCAGCACTGCTCCTCTCTGCACAGAGGACATTTTAGAGATCTGGGGGTGGCTGCCCTGATGCACGTAGGGGGACACCCGGACAGGTGCGCCTGACTGTTGCTCTGCAGTCGCCCCCAACAGGGGGTTGATGTGGACAGCCGACTGTCCACACTTTGGGCGACTAGGAGCTCTCTTCGTCAGCTGGATGGTGCGGTCTCCCCTGAGGAGGGGGAATTAAGACTGGCTTCCATTTAAACCTAAAAGGGAGGAAGGACAAACACCATTCTCCTACCCTTGTGTATAAACTTTGTGTGACAAATCCCACGTTTTAAGTAATCAGTCATGCGGCTTTTTTTCCCCCTTTCCCTTCTGAGATTTTGAGAGGACAGTTTTGTCCCTGCATGACCATTAGTGATGGGAGAATGATGGCTGCTAATCCTTCATGAAATTGAGGTGCAGGGTAGCTCCCCACTGTTGGACGATCCAGGAGAGATGGAGGGCATTGAGGTCGCAGAGCCCATTCATGTACCCAGGTCACCAGAACAGTAGCAAAGCTGTGTGTGTCCAGCCTCAGAACAAGCCCCAGCTCTTTGAAAACCCCAGCTGGGCTGTGCACAGAGAAGGCATTTTCACTGGTGTTCTCAGTTACTTTCTGGGCGCCGTCCCACTGGGTAACCTGAACCTAAGCAGAGACAAGGCACTGTTTGTTTTGTACCACACAGAGTCTAATCACCTGGACTTCATTATCTGCAAAAACGCAGCGCCCCAGGCTCCTCCACAGCTCACAGGTGGTGGGCCAGGTACCCGAACGTGGACCTGGGAGCTCCCTCTGGGTCTGTGGGGAGGGGCCGCGCTAGGGTTCAGTGAGACGAGGGATCCGCTAAAGACAGCAGGGCCAACCTGAAGCGGAGGCTCTCCTGGTCCCTGTGGCACCGCCGGGCCCTGCCCTCCGTGTGCCCTCCCTGTTTCATGACCATGAGTCGAGTCTTTAGGAGAGTTAGATTAAAAACTCTGAAGGAACGGGTGCGGGGAGAGAGACCAACCCTTAACAAGCACCTCCTCCTCCACCCTGCATAGTCCGCAAGCCTGCAGGGGTTAGCTTGTTAGATCAGATGTGTGAGGTGCGCACGAGGAAATTGACCCCTGACCAGTCAGACTCAAAATCAGGCAGGGCTGCCCAGCTCTGAAAACCGACCCATTTCCTGTGTTGCCCAATCTTCTCTCAAGCTCCCCAGACATCTGTGCAGTGCTCCAGGAGGTCCATGGACGAATTGGAGAAGTGAGGAGGGCTTCCTGGAAGCAGTGGCAGTAGAACCGTAGCTTGAGAGATACCAGCCTGAGCAGGGAGGCTGCCGTGGCTTTTTCTGAAGCATAGTCAGAAGCGCTTACTCACTGGAAGCCCAAGTGTGGCGGTTTGTCTCTGCCCCCATTTCCTTGTCTGTAAAGTGAGCTCAGCGTGGCCATGCAGCAGTCTTATGGTATGGGCAGACGTGGAGGGACACCGGCTCCAGGCCTCCTTAGTGCCCTACCAGTCCTGCATTTCTCTGCTCCGCCAAGGCACAGACTAGAATGATCCAGCGAGTGCGGGAGAAATGGAGAGATGGGTGCACCTGGCAGCTAGTGAACCTCATGCCTGGGAAACAAAGCAGGTAAGTGGTGATGGATCGATCTCGGAAGGCGTTTGGTGTCAGGGCAGAAAGACCCTTGGAAGCCCACTGAAGGAGTTTAGAGGTTTGCTTTGGTTTGGTGGAGAAACAAATGCCGGGCTTCTTTTGGGGGGAAGATGGCAGTAGATGACGGTCGGAAGAGTCATCCTGGGTGGTTTGTGTAAAGGCAGGAAGAGGGAAGCCTTGTTCTCAAGTGGCTCAGCGATTATATGATTCCTCAGTTTCTGGAATGACATTGCTAATAATAACAGTAGGAACACCTGAATTGCTGCAGAAATTTGCTTCCAGAATGTTTATAATTATTGTCCCTTTTCATCTTTAAAATAACCCTTTGGGACTCAGAGGACACAGAGATTCTTCTCAGTGACACACTGCTGTGAATGTGACTAAATCATTCCGGGCTGAGTATGTGCTCTGAGGTGGAATTGTCTGCACCCCTGCCCTAGGCTCCCACCATTCTCCTCTTTCCTGCTCATCCTGTTTGAGGCTGTTTTTCATTCTCTCCAAGATGTTGTGGTGGTCATGATAATATTAATAATACTAATAATGATTGTAGGAACCACTGTAGTTTACAGAGCATTTACTTATATGTGCCAGGAATTTGCTGCTCATTTTACCATGCTTTGTGGAATCATTGTCTCCTATACAACTAAGAGCATTGAAATGTAATGTGATCACTGACCCAAGGATGCAAAGCAAGGGGGTGGTCAGATAAGGTCACACCTTTCTTGGGTGTCGGTGGCCCATTTGCCAGGTGAGAAGTTATCTATGATTTTACTCAGTCCTCCCTGGAGTCCAAGGAGCAGATGGGAGTGGGCATGGGTTGTCAGGGGCCTGACCCTGCTTTAAGCACAGTAGCTTGGCTTTTTCTTTTTTTAGAGATCACGATCATTGCTTTTCTTTAAAATTTATTTTATTTTTTTATTGAAGTATAGTTGATTTACAAAGTTGTGTTAGTTTTTGGTATATAGCTGTCAATTTTACATACACACACATACTGAAAGTTGCTCAGTCTCTTTGCCACCCCATAGACTCTACAGACCATGGAATTCTCCTGGCCAGAATACTAGCCATTCCCTTCTCCAGGGGATCTTCCCCACTCGGCGATCGAAGACATGGCATTGTTTTATTCTTTTTTATGGATGAGTAGTATTCCATTGGGCTTCCCTGGTGGCTCAGTTGGTGACCTACACTGCAGGAGACCTGGGTTTGATCCCTGGGTTGGGAAGGTTCCCCTGGAGGATGTCATGGCAACCCACTGCAGTATTCTTGCCTGGAGAATCTGCATAGAAAGAGGAGCCTGGAGGGCTACAATCCATGGGGTCCCCGCGTCGGACATGACTGAGCGGCTAAGCACAACGCAGCGCAGTATTCCATTGTATGTCTATCCCACATCTTCCTTATCCATTCACCTACTGATAGATATTTAGGCTGCTTGCATATCTTGGCTCTTGAAATAGTGCTGCTGTGAACTTTGGGGTGGTGGTGTTCTTGAGTTGCTAAGTCATAGCCAACTCTTGGCGACCCCATAGACTGCAGCTCACCAGGTTCTTCAGTCCTCCACTATCTCCCGGAGTTTGCTCAAAGAACATTGAGGTAAATGCATCTTTTCACATTATGGTTTTCTCCAGATTTATGCCCAGGAGTGGAATTGCTAAATCATATGGCAACAGAATAGCTTTATTTTTATTCATTTCATAGATTTGTCTTTCTCAGAAGAGTTTACAGAAAAGAGTGCTTCAAATAGCTTTCTTTTAAAGGTGGTTTTTTTTAAAGCAATTAAAAAGAAGTTGGAATGATAGATAAATAACAGGCTGGCTAGATGGGATAGGTTACATAATAAAATAAGTATAATGACACATTAGCAGTAGAATATTATTTTGGATATATATGTGTTCACTGTAAGGGTCTTTCTACTTTTATGAATTTGAAATTTGTCGTAATAAGATGTAGGAGAAATTGAGTAGATCATTTCTCAAAGTCCTTTCCTATTTTTAAAAAATGCAGTTTCCTGTGTTTCTGTGTACCATCACTGGGTCAATGTACATCTTTTTAATGAATGTGAATGTGAGAGAGTTAGTCATTGTTGGATTGTGCCATTTAAAAAAAATGGCTGAGGGAAACAAAATCAGTCATCAGTCACTTTCTTCTCCACCTGCCCAGTCCAAGACTTGAAATCGACAAGTTTGGTTGGTTTCAGACTCTCCCACTGGAAAGCTGTGAAGTCTGTAGTGCTCCACATGAAAGACTGGTTTAGGTATAAACATCTCCTGTTTCAGGGCAGAGAGTCCTTTTGGATCTGTCCCTAGTGGAGGTTTCTTGAAACTCTCTAGCCCCAATAAAGACACAGTGTTCCTATTCCCTCACTTTGGCAGAGTCTTAGGAAGCGAGGGGAGAGAAATGTTCACCCAGAAAGATCTAGAAGCCTGGAAAAAACCCCAGCAGAGAGCAGAGTGTTTATCCTAGGGGACCTGGTCACAGCACTTTGTTCCAGTTCAGTCTTCCCACCAAAGCCTCCCTTCAGCACAAGAGGAAGTTTCACACCCCCTTGCTACGGCCGCAGAGCACATGTTGCAACGAACAGTGAATGGACTTTGTCCAGCTGGTTATTAGAATAACCTTGTCAGCACTTTCCCGGAGTTTATCGAGGATTTTTGCCAAACTATGATAAAGCAGCACATTGAACAGCCTCTGATGGCTGATAAGCTCGGAAGGCCCATTAATTGACAAGAACTGCACGTGTCAATCTTCTGGGCCCCTGAAAGTGAATCTCTTGTCTTGCAAGCCTCCCTTCATTGCCCTTTAGTAGATTCAGGGTGGCCTTGCATCCACATCAAGCACCCCTCCCACCTTTGTTCTCGTGCGTTCACTGAGTAATTAATCTTGTTGTGCTGGTATGGAAATAGTCTATTAAAACACTCGGGCAGGACAACATGGAGAGGGAGGAAGGGGGATGAAGACTGGCAGAGGAAGGGAGGGAGGCAGTTATGTGCTGCTTTAATTGGTTCTTTCACCTAATGGTAGTTTGTCAATTAAGGAGATACTTAGAGAAAGTGAAATTAATCCATATGGGTCAAAAGCAGCTATTAATTTTTAATCAAAACAAAATGTTCAACAAATTGTAGCTCTGCTCAGTACAAATGCAGGCATGCCACCAGCCTCCTCCTGAAGGATTTGGGAGCAGTCACAAGAAAGCCTGGGAACATCCCAGGTCACTCAATGGTAAAGAATCTGCCGGTCAATGTAGGAGGCATAGAAGATGGGGGTCAGGAAGATCCCCTTGAGGAGGAAATGGCAACCCACTCCAGTATTCTTGCCTGCAAGATCCCGTGGATAGAGGAGCCTGGCTACAGTCCATAGGGTTTCATAGAGTCAGGCACCACTGAGCATGCACATGCATACACAGAAAAGAGGGGAGGCAGCTGTTAATTTAGAAGAGATGTGTCTGCTCACATACCCCCACCAAGTGAGCGCCTCACCGCCTCCTCCGTCTTGTTTCTGCAGCATCTGTTGCAGTGCTTAACTTACAGTAGACACCCGGAAATGGAGCTTTTCTGGGAGTCTTTGAACCCCTATCGCTTTGAGGTATTTCAGGTAGGTTTTAGGCATGACATGTATCCTCGAAGAACTTCCAGGCTGGTTGAGGACATATTTGAATCCGTTGCAGAGTGGTTCAGAGCAACACAGGAGCAGATGCTATACTGTGTGATGAACTGGATGGAGGAGTGGCGTTTGTAGGACAGCCACTGTGTGCAGTTCGCATAGATCGACTCCCTTAATCTCTGCAATGACACAGTGCGGTAGGCTTTGTTCTTTTTAATCCCCATTTGAAAGGAAGGTCACTGAGTCACAGGAAGTTCAGATAACTTGCCCAGTGTTTCACAGCAAGCACAGTTAGTCTGCTGCTGCTGCTGCTAAGTCGCTTCAGTCGTGTCCAATTCTGTGCGACCCCATAGACAGCAGCCCACCAGTTGGTCTGCTAGAGGCTCGCATTACCCAGTGTTGTAAGCCTCCAGTGGACTCAAGAGAGCTGATGAGAGGCAGTGACAAAGAATGGTGGTTAAAGGACGAGTTGATCTTGGAAGATGCTCGAGAAAAATACTCCCAGCAGGAGGAATGGTAAACAGCACAGTTTTGGAGGAAAGGAGTGAGCTTCTGGGTAACTGGAATATGAGGTTGGCCAGATTAAGCAGGTCTAGGTTAATATACTTCTTGAATGCCAAGGGGAAGAATTTGTGTTGAGGTCACCCTGACATTTCTTCCTGTCTGTAGGCTGTTTCCCAGGACAGGGGAAGGTCCCTTTACCACATTTCAGCACTTGGGCATCTTGCCTTCTTCATGTTCACTGACTGTCTTCCTCTGCCTCCTTCCCTCCAACAGCTTTCTTTTCATTTATGGCATTCTTAGCTTCTTCCGTTGCCTTTAGTCACTAAGTCATGTCTGACTCTTGTGACCCCATGGACTGTAGCCCTCCAGGCTCTGGTCCATGGGATTTCCCAGGCAAGAATACTGTGGTGGGTTCCATGCCCTCCTCCAAGGGATCTTCCTGACCCAGGAATCAAATCCAAGTCTCCTGCATTGACAGGTGGATTCTTTACCACTGAATCACCAGGGAAACCCCTTAGCTTATTTTGCTTCCCATTAAAAAAAAAGAAAGGCAGGAAAAATCAAGAAAATTTACCACACAGCCTATTTCTGCTGACTTTCAGAAATTGAATGAGGCTTTCTTCAGCCTCTTTCTTGTGCCCAACCCCAGTCTGGTCCTTGGTCTTTAAGAAGAAAAGACAACAATAAGAAAAGCCTTTTATGTTCTTCTGCCTTTCCCTACTGATGAGCAGGCATCCATAGGATGGTTCTGTTCCTTGGTCACATTTGTAGTGACGTGATTTGGGGGCATTGGAAAGGACTGTATCCCAAGGGTGCCTCTCCAAGCTGCTGACAACTGCCTGACGCCTGTCACTTGGGGACAAAACTTCTTTCCAACTGAGAGTTCAGGCTGCAAGTGCAGATAGCCCATGATGGGCAACAGGGTGTGGAAAATACCTTCACATTGGCTAAAGAAGCTGGGGACAAGTCAGGAGAGGTAGAGTTCTTCAGATATTCTTTGCTTTCTCAGTGCTTTATCGCCTGGCCTCTTTGAGCCACTGGGTTGATGATATCTGGTGGTAATTTACTTGGAAGCACCAGTGGACTGTGCTGTGACAAGGAAGGAGCTATGGGGGACTAGAGGGCACACCTGCAGCGGACACTTGGCCATCACATCCTGGAGCACTCTACTAGGTGTTCCTGTAAGCCAGGGAAGTGATCAGGTTCACCACCAAGACTGTTCACAGAAGGGCAGAGCTTAGAGGAGGGCTGAGCAGGTGTGCTGGTCAACCTGAAGGAGACAGGTGAGCCACAACTAGACATTTGCACATCCTGGTACAAGGAGGTGGGAGGAGGAGTTGTAAGAAGGCAGCTTGTGGAGAAGACAGACTGGGGGTCGAAGGCAGAGGTCAGGGCAGCGCGGCGAAGACCGGCCTTGGACAAGAGGGAGGAAGAAGGTAGGCAGTGCTGGCAGTGTGCTCATTCTCCCTTTCAAACCTGGAAAAGAATGGAGGAAACAGGTAACTGACTCTGTGTGTTTGGTGGCAAAAAAAAAAAAAACAATGAAATTTGGGTTTCTTGACTGGCACTAGCTTTAGGCTCTTAACCAGTGATGGAACTCATCCTTTCTGGGAAAGTGAGGTTCCGCAGGGATGCTGAGCAAAATGAAGCCCTCCTGGATAAACCATGGCACCAGATGCTATGGGAGAAGTTGTTATATCAAGGGGAGGAAGACATTTTTGGTGCCTGATGATTAATATGAGATGACGATGTTAATTATGTAGCACTTACAGTCTCGCCTGTCAACATGTTAGGGTTCTGAACATTGTACTCGTCAAAGTCAGGATCTTCTATATGAAAAACAGCTTCACCACTCAGTCATAGCTGTTATTTGTACAGTCATTTATTCGTTCCATTGACACATGCTGATCAAAACCTACTGTGTGCTAGGTCATAAAGTATGCTCCAGGAACACAGCCACAAGTAAAATGGACATGGTCTACCCTTTACAATTTAGTGTGAAATACAGCCTCTCTTTTGCACTGGTTAAGATTTCTTTGTGGACAAATACATGGTTAATTTTGTAGCTATTTCATGTACCTGTGAATTAAAATGAGTAATTTCTTTTCACAGTTCAATACCTAGATATCTATTAAATAAGATGTATTGATATTATTTTTATTTATTTATTTTTTAATTTGGCCACGCCACACCACATGATAGTTTCACAACCAGGGACTGAACCCATGCCCTCCACATGATGTCTTGACCACTGGACCACCAGGGAAGTCCTCAAGATGTACTGATTTTAAAAATTAGTGGGAGACAATGACATTAAACTGACATTGAAAGGATCAGTTGGAAGTTATGGTAGCATTTGAAAATGAGACAGAAAAGATCGGATTTGTCCTTCAACAAGCTGACTGTGGCTGCTGTGTAGACAGCGGACTCTGGGAGGTAGAGCAGACGCAGAAGTTAGGAGACTCCCTAAGGTCCAGGTGGGAGATGGTGGTGATTCCAAGTAGGCAGTTGTGGTGGTTGAGAGAAGAAAAGGGATTCAGTTCATTCTGGATCTCAGATAAGCAAGATTTGGCAACTGATGGGAGATAATGGGAAACAGTTATCTACTTCCTCCATTGGCTGTGGGGACTTGAATGAGTTATTATTAGCTTCATTTTGTGTGTGCTCTCTCAGTTGTGTCCGACTCTTTGGAACCCCGTGGACTGTAGCCTGCCAGGCTCCTCTGCCCATTGGATTCTCCAGGCGGGAATACTGAAGCGGGTTGCCATTTCCTACTCCAGGAGATGCTCCTGACCCAGGGATCAAACTCGCATCTCTTGCATTGGCAGGTGGCTCCTTTATGACTGCACCACCTGGGAAGCCCTAGCTTCATTTTAAAGATAAGGCAATTGAGACTCCAGAGTGACGGAGGTAAAGGTCTGCCTTCCCCCAGCCTCTGAGCTCTCCACCCACCCTACATGAAAGTGGGGTACACAGAGGTGGGTTTACCAGGAAGTGATGGAGCGCAGGCCTCAAACCAGGGCCTTTTCACTCGCCAGGGCCTCTTCCAAAACCTAATACCTAATCTTACGTTCATAACTTTGTGTCCTTTTTCTTACAAAGCACCCCTGGTATTTAGTCTGCAGCCTCCACAAAGCCTCTATCTTTCTCCAGCTAAGTATGACTTAGTGGTTGGAGTAGGACTGAGACCTAATGGGGTGAGACCTAGGATGGGAATCTGACCTGATGGTTGCGGAAAGTTGCATTTAGGTGAGGATCGTTTGGGAGAGAAAAAGATGCCATATCAAAGGTGAACATTTAACATTTATTTTAATACTTTACTTATTGAATACTTCTATTATGTCAGGCACTATATTTGATTTTTTTCAATATTTTTTCATTATTATGTGATTTAAACCTTATATGACCCCCCTGAAGTGGGTGCTTTCATTATCCCCATTTGAAATGCAGGGAACCTGAGCCCCAGGGAGATTAAATAAGTGACCAAATTATCATTACTAAGTAAGTGAGCTGGACTGGCCTCTACGAGGCCTCACTTGAAAGCGTGAAGCTGTCTTTAACCCCCACTGCTGGCGGACTGTTGTCCAAAGCCAGACCCTCTGATAGGTTCTAAACTGATATAATCAGCATTTCATCTTTTAGTGGTTGGAGGAAGCAAGGTCTAATTCTGCCCTGCTCCCTCACCACCGCTGCAAAAAAAAAAAAAAAGTTGTTTGCTGGAATGTCAATAGCAGAAAGTAAGCTTTCCATCTTCAGATTAAAAGATTGAGACTGTAGGTAACACACGCCATAGATGAAGACAGACTCTGAGGCTTGAAGGGTTTCAGATGTCCTACGAGGGAGAAGGGATGCCCCGGAAGGTCTTTGAACCATACAAGTGGTTTAATCTGATTTGTATTTTTGAAGAATCACCATAGGGTAGTGTGAGAGGCTGGCCTTTCAAGGACAGCATGAGACACATATGGCTTAGCAAGAGCGGATGGAAAAATGACCTAGAAATTTTAGTGAAGACTTATCACAATCTTGGCAAGAGCACTGTTTGCCTGAGGGAAAAGCTAACAGTATTAAATGTTGTAGTTAAAGTGGCCAGTGGGGAATGTTTTTTATTCTTGTGCCGCCCTCACCCTCCTTCATCTCTGAAGTTAGGATGAGGACCTAGTTAGTGGTCAGCAAAGCTTCCTTATGACCTCAGCCTCTTACTGAGGTGGCCACTACCAGCCCCACCTAGCAGTGTCTAGACTGTAAACCTCCCAGCAGAGAAAGAGGAACATCAGAGGACCAGCTGCAATATTTGGTCATCCAGACTCTGCTTCTGAAACCCAAACCCAGGAGACATGGCAGAAGGAAGAGGGAACATTCAGTGTCATGAAAGAGTCATGGTCAGGTTGGCCACTGGCCTGAAGGTCTCCTTGGTGGAGGAGATTAAATTTGACCACGGAGGCTATTACTGCAGCAGATGTCTCATCTATATATAATACATATAGTCAACACCGTCTCAACATATCTGGTCAACACAGGATTGGGGGTATATTACCTGAGACTGGACAAGCTTTAAATATAATTATGTAGAGATTTAAGTCAGTGAGTAGACACAGTGCAGTGTCTGAATACAGGAGGCAGGAAGGGAAAGAATCACAAGGATAATAAAAAGCAGACAAGGGGACGCCCAGGGGTTGTGGATGTGGTCTTTACCTCTGGCCGTGAAGAGGGCCACACATCGGCTTGGTTCTCCCCCTGCACCTCGCCCGCCCCATTTCTCTTACCCTCCAGCCAAACCAGTAACAAACGGCATTGTATAGTAGTCTGTGTCAGACATAAAAGCTGTGGGGATCTGACCCCTGGCAATGTGTTTTCAGCCTGTGAATTTCCTGGATATCTTTACAGGAATCATTCCTGGGGAAGGGTAGGCTGGAAATAATATAAGGAGATCAAGAAGGAAGTCAACCAAGTGACACCTTTAAACAGGCGAAGCGAGGCTAGCTCTTCCCCCTGGGACAGTTAGAGTTATGCAGAGCTGTAATTAACCCAGCAGCCCACTGGATATGTCTATTTCACTACACAAAGGCTGTTGAAAGAAGGATTCTTGAAGAAAGAGATTCCAATTCAAATGGTATTTGAGTAAGTCCCTTGTTGGATATACTGTTTCTAGAGTTTATGGCTATAATCAACAAAACATGGACTTTTCTTTCACGCAGGTTTTTCTTATGACTTTGCTAGTACTGATCTTTAAACAGAAAGAAAAAAGGGCACCTAGAACTGGGGAGGGGTGGGATGGGGAGAAAGGGAGGGAGATATATGGCTGGAATCAGATTAAGGACTTTGGTTTTTGTCTGAGGATCTGAAAATGTTAAAGGAGCAGGTGTGGCATTTTTTCATACATTGAGGCTCTGACATATGGAAGAAAATTGTCAGCTTTGTGTTCAGATGTCCTCAAATTACTGAATTTGCCTCCCCATCTTCATTCATTTGTTTAGCAAATACTTTTTACATGCTTGCTATGTATCAGACATTGTTACAAACACTAGAGCTAATAGTGGGGAGAGATTGAGAAAAACACATAAATACACAGACTAGTATATCGGATGATTGTATTATAATAGAGAAAAAAATAGCAGAGAGGAAGACAAGAGATATGAGAAGGGACGAAGGGATATGATACGGTCAAGCAAGGCCTCGCGAGAAGGTGACATTGGGCAAAGACCTGAAGGAAATGAGACAGGGATATATAGGGTTTGCGGTGGGCGAGGTGGGGCTGTATGTGTTGGCAGCGTCCCAGACCAACTGTACAAGAAATGCAAGGCCCCAGGTAGAAACATGTGTTTAAGGAATAGTAGCAAGAAGACCAGTGGGGTTACAGTGGAATGAGGAAGGGCAGGACCAGTGTGGGATGACAGCAAAGTTGTTTGTGAGATTTTGGTTTGGGGTTTTTGCTCTGGTTTTTTTTCTTTTTTTTTTTTGGTTTGGGGTTTGATTTGGGGGAGTAACCATACAGTCTTATAAAGGGACATTAGAGGAGCTGTCCTCTGCCACGGGTCTCACCAGTCCCTGCTCGTGGTTGAACGTGGGGAAGCCAACTATGTCTGTGTGTGTATGTGTGTGTGTGTGCGTGACGGATTGGAGGATATTTTATCTGCAAGTGTTCCAAAACATTCTTTAAAATAATTACCAGCCACTAAAAACGTATTTGTTAGCTACAATGAGGCAAGCTTTGTTTAAAAGGTTTTGGGAAACTCACCATCCATAATCAAGATTTCAACACACCAGTCTGCATTTTTAGGGTAATATATCTGTAAGTAGAAACAGACGGCATTCGGAGAAAGACATTAGTTTCTGAGGTCTGGCCAGCTCCTGTTCTTACCCCCTCTGTCATCTCTGATTGGATTAGACGTCACTGAAAATACCTCAGATCCTTGTTTCATGTTAAGTTTAACCCCTCCAGTTGAATCCCATCCTTGCGGAGCTCAGCGGAGAGAAATTAAATTTCTCTCACCAGAGCCATGGCACTGACTGAGGTATCAAGGGTCTACATCAGTAAACTCGGCTGGTTACAAGATGTATGTCCTTCCCAAGGCCCTGTAGCTGTTAAGTTGGCCCTTTGCAATCACAGTCTGATCTTTCATTTTCCCGTAATGCAGTTAGACAACCTAGTTATTCAGGCGAAGACTTCTCTGGTTTTCATTATCCCCAAATAACATCTGATGCTGAGATGGGGAAGACGGGAACAGGGAGGGGGAGGGGAGTCCAACATTTTTCACCGCCTGTGTGAAACGCTTAATATCTGAAAGTCTTTAAAATATACTGTACACAGACGTTCCAATTTTACAAGATGGACATAACATGTTCAAAAGCTTTATGAATTTCAGCATATAACCAGAGTCCACGTTGGCCTGTTTTAAATAAGCCATAATGGCCTGGCAGCAAACCTGCGTAGTTAGCAAATCCCCTTTCTGTTTATGAGCAGTCATTCCTCAGCAAGTCACTGCAAAATACTAGCCCTGTCAGTTTCCGTGGCCTCTGGAAGTCTGTCTGGGTGCCGATTTCAGCCTGATTCTGGTTTCAAGAGCACAAAACCAAGGGCATCACGATAAGGTGACGCTGTGTTTAGATTTTAACGCAATGGCGTGGCCCCGAGCAGCTGGAGAGAGTTACGGCGTGGCCACGAGCAGCTGGAGAGAGTATGTCCAAGCTTCGTACATCCTGCGGGGAGGCTGGGTCTCCAGGTGCCTTCCATGTTACGGGTCCACACAGAGCATGCTCACCCTTTCCTTCCAGAGTATTCTCAGAGCCCAAAAGGTGTAATTTTTTTACTTCCTCAGGAGGGCAGCCCTTCAAGTGATGCTTTTTTTTTTTTAGGTGAATATCTTCTTTCCACAAAAGTCAAAGCATAAAATTTGCCGGGACAAACCTGATTCTAGCCCATCAGCCGTCCTATGTCTAATGTATCAGGCACAGTCATGTTTTTCAAGGCTGAGGGCCCCTATGTTACCAGCTCCCATATTTCAAGGAAATTTGCTGGCTTCCCTGATAGAATCATACTGCTTTTCTTGGTAGGGCAAGAGGAGGAAGATGTCCATATGTTTAAAAACAGCTCAGCCTTCAGGTACAGACACTTTTGCCCATAGATTCACCTTGGCCCTGATGACCCCTTGGGAGTCAGCAGCCACATTCCAAACTGGGCTCGGGGGACCCTCCAGACCCTTTGGCACTCTGGCATCAAAAGCTCCTTTAATTACCACTAATGCCCCAGCAAACAGGCTGGAGCCTTGAAATAAGACTGATCCAAAGGCTGTGAGTTAAAGAATTCTTACAGAGGCTAACGTGATTAGGAAATCTGACACAGGAGATACAGTTTACTCCCTTTCATTGTGGGGCCCCAACGGGGCTGCCTCCCCCTTTGGTGTTCTGGCCTCACAGCAGCTACCACTTGGAAACCTGGCCTCCTGGGAGTCCCCTGGTCGCGTCCTGTTGCTTCCCAGGGCAGACCCCAGAGTCTCTCAGAGAAGACAGAAGTTTTCTTGCTCTTTGACTTAGAATACCACCCCCTAAACATCCTTGCAATATTTAGGGCCCGCTACACATCCGTCAAAAGTGTGGGTTGGAAAGGCTCTGTAGTTTCTTTTGTGATAAGGGGTGTGTAAGTATAACCACCCATGTGTCATGGAAAACTCCCTTCTTTATTCATCATGTTTAGAGGAGGCACGGTTCAGGGTGGGCAGTCAAGTTTAAGCCCTTGTTCAAGATCTTGATTTTATTGCCTGTAGCTACGGCCTCTCAGTCAATGACGTCCCCAGAGATGTCAGAACTCATGCAGGAAAACCCATTTAATTGAGACGCATGTGGGGAACCAGGAAATAGATCTTAAAGCACTTTATAGCAGAAGCTGTTGATCAGGAAACGAGATGTTTTCCTTTCCCTCAGTCCAGGTCTGGCTCCAAGTCCTTCAGGGAGATCTGGGGGCCTGTCTCCAGCTCCACTGAAATGCAGCCTGTCACTTCTTTGAATCAGGTTACCCCAGAGGGCAGTGATCTCTCTATCTGCTTTTTTGTTTGTTTGTTGTTCTCTTTCTGAAGGTGTAAGCGGCAGGCCTTAGCCCCTAGAATCTCCATCCTGAGGCCACGCATGTGTGGAGTGTGGTATCTGGAGGCCCTCCTGCACACACTGTCTGCTGCCCCTTGGCCAGATAGTGAGTTACCAGGTTTCTCTTTGAGGCAGACAGATCTTACTTATCCCTAGTGTGCACACTCTTCAGCTGTGGAGGAGGGGAACTGGTTTAATATTAATACATGTGCTCCAGTGGTTTGTTGTTCGGTTGCTAAGTTGCCTTTGACTCTTTGTGAACCCTATGAATTGCAGCACACCAGGCTTCCCTGTCTATCACCAACTCCCAAAGCTTGCTTAAACTCATATCCATTGAGTCAGTGATACCATCCAACCATCTGATCTTCTGTCATCCCGTTCTTCTCCTGCCCTCAGCCTTCCCCAGCATCAGGGTCTTTTCCAGTGAGTCATTTCTTCACAGCAGGTAGCCAAAGTATTGGAGCTTCAGCTTCAGCATCAGTCCTTCCAGTGAACATTCAAGGTTGATTTCCTTTAGGATTGACTGGTTTGATGTCCTTGCTTTCCAAGGGACTCTTAAAGAGTCTTCTCCAGCACCACAGTTTGAAACCATCAGTTCTGCAGCACTCAGCCTTCTTGATGGTCTCTCACATCTGTATATGACCACCGGAACACTATAGCTTTGACTAGACAGACCTCCATTGGGCATGTAGGATTGGATCCAATCTTTTCTATCCTTCACGCTCAGCTCAGGTTCTGCCTCTCCAGTGATGTGCCCCTAGGAGAAATGATCTCTCCTGTCTTTATGAAAAGACTTTCCTGGTGGCTCAGACAGTAAAGCGTCTGCCTGCAATTCAGGAGACCTGGGTTCAATCCCTGGGTTGGGAAGATCTCCAGGAGAAGGAAATGGCAACCCACTCCAGTATTCTTGCCTGGAGAATTCCATGGACAGAGGAGCCTCGTAGGCTACAGTCCATGCGGTCACAAAGAGTTGGACACAATAGCATTTCTCTACACTCTTTTTTTTCCTTCATAACATTGACTTCTTTTATTTCTAGTTAGTGCTTTTCACCCCAGTGTTCCAAGCTCTGTCTAAGGACCTAAATGGCTGGGACCACATCTACTTCTTTCCCCTGCAGCACTTACTCATTTAAAACTTTGTTAATTCTCCCCACTGTGCCTCTCGCCCACAGTGCTTAGCATTTCTGCTAAGTCCGCTTGAAAAGAAAGAAGCTACTAGTGGGTAGATCACTGTGCTGAATCCTCCCGAGGGGCCCAGGAAGTGTGAATGAGGCTCTCTACCCTTGAGGGGTATAGCCAAAGGAGAATAAAGAGGAGATGACAAAACTACATGAAAAGTCAACTAATTATATGGTTCCATATAGGTGTGTGTGCGTTAATCAGTCATGTCCCACTGTTTCTGATCCCTCCAGGCTCCTCTGCCCTTGGAATTCTCCAGGCAAGAATACTCAAGTGGGTAGCCATTCCCTTCTCCAGAGCATCTTCCCAACCCAAGGACTGAACCCAGGTTTTCCACATTGCAGGCAGATTCTTTACCATCTGAGCCACCAGGGAAGCTTCCCTCCATGGGGGAGGATCTGTATCCAAAAAAGGATACGTGCCCATGATGCTGATCATGAAAGTTTGTGTATGTTCTTTCTTTTAACCGTTTTTAAGGAAAATATTTATTTGTTTCTTTGGAAACTTCCCTGGTGGCTCAGACGGTTAAGCGTCTGTCTACAGTGAGGGAGACCCGGGTTCGATCCCTGGGTCGGGAAGATTCCCTGGAGAAGGAAATGGCAATCCACTCCAGCACTATTGCCTGGAAAATCCCATGGACAGAGGAGCCTGGTAGGCTACAGTCCATGAGGTCGCAAAGAGTCGGACACGACTGAGCGATTTCGCTTTCACTTTCACTTTGGCTACATCAGGTCTTAGTCTTTTGTGTGATGTCATGAGGGACCTTTCATTGTGGCACACGGGCTCCCAAGGTACTGGGCTTAGTAGCCCCTCAGGCATGTAGGATCTTAGTTCCCAGACCAGGGATTGAACCCGAGTCCCCTGCATTGCGTGGTGGATTCTCAACCACTGGCCCACCAGGGAAGCCCAGTTTGCATGTGTTCTCGCCCATCCCCAGAAACCTCTGGAAGGCAGAGGGCACTAGACTCCATTAGTCTAGTTCCTTTGTCTAGGGAGTGAGGCTAAGTGATTCTTTCGAGGGTGGGGGTGAGGAGGACTGGGAGTCGGACAGGCTTGTATGCCCAGGGTGAGAGCTGCAGCATGTCTCAGTGACTCTGCCTCTCCCCTCACTTCTGAATCACTGGCCTGTGCCCGCTTGATGCCAACCCTATAAATGGATTGAGGAAGGTAACCATATTGCTCACTGTTATTAAACAAGACCACAGACAAAGAGCCTGTTGAGCAGTGATGACAGTTGCTGTTTGAACCAGAAAGGAATTGTCCAAAGACAATCTGTCTCTTGACGCATGAGTAAATTAGAGTCCTTGCATGCTGGTAGTTTGTTATAATGTCATAAAAGTATGCATAAGTTTTCTTAAGGCCTGTGCTGAGTGGATTGTTCCGGAGATTTTAAAGTGGAGATGAGGTTGTTATCTGGTTTAAGTGTTCATCTTCATGAGGTCAGAAGGCCAGAGTAAATGATCTTCCGAGGTGCTCAGACTAGCGTGTGTCCACCTGTACTACCATTAAATTATCTCTGTAGGAACAAGACTTGAGTTTAGATTCTGACTCTAGCACTTAAAAGCTTGGTAGCCTTCTTAGTTAACTTCTTAGAGCCTGTTTTCTCATTGGTAAGACGAGCATGATAATGCCTATCTCAAAAAGTTATTGTAATGATTGATTCTGGTGAGTGTGAACACCAGTGTCTCATAAAACTCAGTAACTGTGGTTATTGTGAGATTTTTTTCCCTTTTTCCCCTTAATTGTTGCCTCTATTATCTGCAACACCTCTGTTGTGTAGAAAATAACTTCCAAGCCACCAAAGGAAGCCTTCTGCCAAAGTTTTTATCAAAGATAGAACTAAACACTTTGCAAAGGAGTATTTGCTAAAGAACGGCCAGGCATTTATGATTTCTGATATTTAACATCTAATTATCCACCTTCCCCAGTTGTGGAGAATATGACAACTGATCAGTAAGTATTGCATGTGAGTGTGTGATTATATCCCTTCCTGAGCCTAGAACTTGAGTTTACATTCAGACCCAGAGACCCCAGATCTCTTCCCCAAAAGGGAGCAATTTCAGCAAGCTGAGATGGCCCCTCCCTTCCTTCAGGGAGTTAGCCAGGCCCTTCCTGAGTTTCCAGTAAGGGCTAGGGCTCCCTTGGTGGCTCAGTGGTAGAGAACCCACTTACCAATGCAGGAGATGCGAGTTCGATCCCTGGATCAGGAAGAGGCCCTGGAGAAGGAAATGGCAACCCACTCCAGCATTCTTGCCTGGCAGATCCTGTGGACAGAGGAGCCTAGTGGGCTACAGTCCGTAAGGTCGTGAAGAGTCGAACACAACTGAGCGACTGAGCGTACACACGTGCATCAAGTCATAGAGGATGTTCTGTTTGGATAAAATTTAGCTGCTTTGACCTGTAGAAAGAAACTGGCATGTACACTCTGTTTTGACTTCCTAGCACCCTTGAACAGTTCCAGACTGGCTCCAGGCCTTAAGAGAACTGTACTGTCCTCTCTTGTGGAAAACATTTCTTTTAATTGAGTCAGTTTTTGCCCACCTCTTCCCTTCCCAGGCATCCTTTTCAGTTTCCAGCAGCAGGATCAGTGAGGGGCAGTGACACAGCCGTCATGTAGATGAGTTCTAAGATCTCATCTTCCCGCTGAAAGACAGACAGACATACCAAATGTGTCTACCTGTCCCCAGGGAGGGAGAAGAAATGACAGGAAGGTCTTGTGGAGTGAAAGTCACACCCTGAAGTCACTTTTCCAGCCTTCTTCCATGACTCAGGAGGAAACTAACTTTGAGTGTCTTCTTCAAGGTTAAGCTCACCGGGGGAGTGGATGGAACCTGGCCAGAGGCGGTGAACTTCTCACAGAGGGCATCCTCAGACTCGCCCTCTGCTCAGTGGATCACTGCCCTCCCATTACTCTGCCAGCACGTACCTGATTTGGTCCACATTTCCATAATTAATTTATAATAGCAATAACCCCGAGATGAGCGTATGTATAGGTTTGTGCAAGCTGGGTAAGAATATAGATTAAATCTAGGGTCATTAACAGACTTTAAGTAGTTGGGAAAGTTTTGTAATTTGACAATAATATGATTAAAAGGCAGTCCACAAGTTTACTTCCCTTCCCAAGCTTAGAAACAACAAAATAGCAAAATAATAAGCATACCACCCTCCCAACCACCGGAGAGCTTGTGTTGTCACTGGGAAACGACTTTGTTATTTCACCTGCCCCTGGTCTTGACCTCAGTGGGCAGTGATGGCCCAAGTGTCTGACAGCTGCTACCCCACAGCTTGAAAATCCCTGAGACTTGGTCCTTACCCTCAATAAAATAGCAAGTATGTCCCCAACAGTCCTGCGGGGAATATTGCTGTGAACATCCCGAGGAACAGTGATGAGCATGTGAGAAGGGCAGCCTTTATTTCAAAGGATGCTGTTATGACTTGGACTGCTCTGCAGACCCAGTCTGATTTCCTTTCTTCCTTTTTTTGTTTTGGTTGTTACCTTTTTGAAAAATAACATACATTGCTTTCCTGTTATGAAAGTAAGACATTTTCAATATCAAAAATAAAGCTAATTACAGAGGAGAAAACAAAGATCACTGACAATTCCACCACCCAGAAATAACCGCTGCTAAGTTTCTGTGTATCCTTCTAATAGAGTCTTCATCCTGACATCCCACTCGCAGAGCTGCTGTCTGGGCAGGGAAGCCTCGCATTAGATGGCTTGCTTTGGCAGGTGTGCTTCTTTGGCGGATACCATCGTATGCTCCAGGGGTGATAGATAATTCACTGCCAGTAATGAATGACTGGTGCCTCCTCATCCCACTGTCAGGAGCCTTCTCAGAAAACCACCACCCAGAGGTGCTTCCCCTGTCTCTCTCCTTTCCTTTTAAATTGACTCAATCCATCCAACCCTATATATCTTTTCCCCCATCCCCATATATGCATCTATGGTGATAGCACCATGTCATCCATCCCTTCCATCCTCTTTAAGACCATAATTTATTTTTTTAATTTTTATTTTTTAAATTATGAAAACTTAATAACATATTTGCAGGAGTCTTGGAAAATACAGAAAAAGGTTATATTTAGTTCCACTATATTTTACAGTTATTTTTTTAAGTAGAGACCCTTTGCGATCCCATGGACTGTACTGGCCATGCAGTTCTCCAGGCAAGAATACTGGAGTGGGTTGCCATTTCCTTCTCCAGGGGATCTTCCTGACCCAGGGATCCAAGCTGGGTCTCTCACATTGCAGGCAGATTCTTTACCATCTGAGCCACTTGTGAAGTCCCAAGTTAAGATTTTTAATTGGAGTTTCAGTATCAAACTCTCAAAAATTAATAGAATAAATATACAAAGAAGTAGAAGGATATAGTAGGCCTGAAAAACACATGAACCAGTTCAACATAATTAAGATTTATACAATTTTCGCACAGTAGTAGGATACAAATTCTATTCAAGTTCCCATAGACTATTAACTAGGAGACACTAGAACATGTCCAAGGACAGAAAACAAGGTGCAAGAATTATGTGGTCTTAAAGGTATTGAAATCACACAGATTGTTCTCTTAACACTTTGGAGTTAGGTTAGAAATCAGTATCAAAAGATATTTGAAAATACCCCATGTATTTTCAAGTGCAGTGTGGCCTTTACCAAGAGAGATCTTAGACTTAGCCATTGAAAGCCTCAGTAAAGTTAAACTGAAAAAAAAAAAAAAAAAAACAGAGGGTGATTGCAGAGAAGAAAGCATTTAAATGATAAATTAGTATCAAAAAGAGAAATTAATATTAAAGATACTTTAAACAAAATTCCATGTATTTGGAAATTAAATGGCCACTTTTAATGATGAGTGCATCTAAGAAGTCACAACAAGGAAAATTAGAAAATATTTGTAATAGAATAAAAAGAGACCATAACTACTTCTCCTAAATGTCTCACAAGTCCTTAATGTCCTCCTCCAGCACAGAGAAGGACACCAGCCTATTGTTGGTGGTCCTTACTTGTTGCTTACCTTTACTCTAGTGTTTTTCAACATCAAACTGGCTGCAAAACTCTTCAATTCAAATTAACGTCAGTATGGATAAGATCATCATTAGAGATGACACATGTACACAAATAATTATGAATTTCAGTTTTGTTTTTTTTTAATGAATTTACAGTGTTGAGCTCCTTGAGAGTAGAGATTAGATATGATTTTACCAGACCCTTAACAGAGTATTTGGATTATTATAAATACTTGATTAATATTTATTGAAATAAGATGAAAATGAAGAGAAAATTTAATTACCCAGTCTACCTTTTTATCTCCATAGTTTAAGTGCAGACAAAAAAGGAGGTCATATAAAAATGATGAAAAAAATAGTATCTTAGAACAATTTTTATGGTATATCAGTGCAATTTTTTGTGCTGTGGTATCACTATTAACCCAAGTGAGGACCCTCTTTAATGATTTTTTAAAATCTTGACAATGCCCTTTTCACTTCTTTCCTAAATGAACATTAATATAAAGCCATAAAAATCCCCTTGGAGGGCTTTATGAATTACTGCAGTGTAAGATGGGGGAAAGGCCATTTGCAGTCATTTGTTATATGGAGCTTGATTCTGAAACCTAGCACCTCGCTGACCCTTCAGGGGCATACTCAAAGGCATGGAGCTTTTCTTAAGGACAGTAAGCACTGGCCTTTCTCCCCAGAAAGCCCCAAATATGTCCTACACGTGCCATTTCCCCCAAGTCAGCAATGTCAGCCACAGCCCTGCCCTCTGCAAGCAGCCCAGATGTGTGGGGAAGGGGAGCAGACATTAATAATGATACATTGAATAGCTCTTCTTCTGTAATGTAGATTGATTTTCAGTTCACCTGCATAAATCATTTTTTACCATATGACTCTTTGGTCATTTAGTACTTGAATGATGCCAAAGACTAGACACCTGGCCTAGAGCAATGGTTTTCAAACTCTTTTTACCTGCTAAGCTATTCATCTGTTTCGTGGGACCTGTGACGGGGACAGAAGCCTAATCTATAAAGAGAGGTGCGTGTTTGTGGGCCCGGAGCACTCCCTCCCCACTGTGCTAATCCGAAGTCAGCATCTTGGAGATCACTTTGAAAAACCCCAGGCCCATAGAAACCAAGAGAGAAGGGGGGGAAAGGGAAACACAGGAAAGAAAGATGTCATAAAGATGATAAAAATAATAGCAGCTCACTTTTTTTGAGGCCTCCCTGTATGCCAGGTACCACAGTAAATACCAATTTACCTCAGGAAAAAAAAAAAAAAAAAAGACAAATTGTGATGTCTGAGACAAAGTATGGCATTGACTGCCTGAAAACACTTCAGAAGGAGATTGATTGTTTGCAGGCAGGCAACAGGCCAGATTATCTTGAAAAATCTCTCTCTCACTTCAGTTGACTTTAGCCTCCATTGCTCTGTTGGAATGGATCTCTCTAGAGTGAGATCAAGAAAAAAATAAGTAAAACAGAAATGTTCACTCTGTGTGAGAGAGATATAGGTCATCCGTCAGGCACCCTGAGTTGCACATAAGGTAACACATGAACCTCAGTACGTGTACCATTTTAAGGGTCATTCAGAACTTTAAGGTAGAAATAGCTCAGAAAAAAATGATAAAATAACAAGATACGTGCCTTTGTCAAGATGGTTGGCTTTACCCTCGGATGCGTGTTCTTACAGATCATAAATTCACAGAACCAAACAAGTCCTTCAGCCTCACCTAGTTTCAGTCCCGTCTTGTCAGTTTGGATGAAAGACTGTCTGAACCAAGCCAGCAGGGGGGGCCCACTGAGTCTTCTTTGCATCTGCATTCCTGAGCATCCTCAGAGGGCGCAGGTGATCAAGACCAACCCCAAGAAGCTCCTTACGCTTGAGGAGCATCTGATGTGCTAGCCTTTGAGTAGGTCAGTCCACAGCCTGGTTCTGTGCTGGGACCCCATATCGGGGGCTCCTCGTGAAAGTCAAGAGGTGGAGGAGCTTGGTCTAGTTGGGAAGTTAGATAGACCGAGGAAAACATGGTGGACTGCCAGGAAACAGTGAGCATGGAGGAGCTCAGAAAACATCATTTCCAGGCTGATTGGGGAGGAGTTCAAGGAGAAGGAGACACTGAAGCAGCCTCGAAGGTTGGTGAGATTTGGGCAGCTCCATTGGCAGCGTGTGCATACCAGTAGCTGGCACCATGCACATTTGATGGCTCTGAGACATGTCTAGGGGAACCCAGGGGTCACACTGAAGAACACCATGAAGGGCACGCCCAGAGTGGACCAGGACAAGTGTCGAACTCCTGCCTACGACATTGGGGGCCTCTTGAGTATTTTTGAGCAGGGAAGGAATTCTAGGAAAATAGAATTCTAGGTTCAACTTTTAAGCCAAATATCAATATAAAACTGAGGGCTCAGAGCTTCTGTGCCCACCAGATTGTGGATTTGTTTAGAAAGCACAGCGTGAGGAACAACCCAAAGGAAGAGGATCGTTTCTCCTGGAGCCCTGACTGAGGGACGCAGAAATTAGCAGTTAGTTCTCTCCTTGAATCAGCCTCTTAGAACTTGAATAAATGTCACAGGACAGGCTTTCAGTCAGAGTGAGCGCAACAACAGCAGCAAACTGTGCGTCTGGAATTGCTCTTACAGCCTTCTGACTTTCTGCAGAGCTGAAGTGCAGGGAGCAGGGCCTGCCCAGCCGTTCCCCCAAGCCACCTCACACTCCACGCAGTATCCCTTTGGGTCCAGTTCACACATCTCACTGTGGCCCATTTAACTGAGCTGGGCCTGTCGCAGACCTTCAGATATTTAATTTGTAAACACTTAATAAAGCACTGTCAGTAGGTCGACTTGTCTTCTCTGTCGGCCACATCAAAATCAATACGTCCCTTGGGTGTTCTGCCATGATTGTCTGGGCCGGGGAATCTAATAGGATTAAGTGTTTGGGGTCCTATCTGACGCCACAGTCCACAGTCCTAGTTAGATGAGGTTAAAGACTGGCTTGCCATTGTGGAGGCACGACTGCTTAGGGGTCTGAAAAATCATTAAAGCTTGTCCTCTTAAACGTTGATTGTTCCCTGGTGATTTATTGACAAAACACAAAAAAGTGCTCTATACTGCACTCTAATTATATGTATGAGGCCATAAGATCTCATGGGAAATTAAATAAAATTTACAGCTTGATGGTTTTATGCTCCTGGGAGACATACCTTCTTAATAAGATCTTATAGCTGGGAATATTTATGAGGTTAAAGTCCGTGGGCTTGAGCAAAGACCTAACCTTTCCATGGGAGGGGGGAGGGGGATGGGTTTTGATTTCTTTGAAGATAAATGATTGCAATGAAATTTCAGGGGGTTAGGAGGAAATGTTCCTGAGACACGTCAAATGTTCCTCCCCAAGACCTCTGGAGGACAAAGCTGAAAGGGCGCAGGGACCTCCTGCCACCATTTCTCTCACACGAGCTCCTGGTGGTCCTATCCACCATCTAAATCGCTGATAAGCCCCCATTACAGTCTGAAAAGGAGGGAAGATCTGAGTTAAGGGCTTATCTTAGAGGTCAAGGAAGGGGAAAGAACTTGAGGCAGAATAAAGGGTAGAAGCAGAAAGAATATGAACGGAAGTCACACGAACGCTCTTGAAGCCATAAAAATCAGTTTCACATCATCATACAGCCCTAAAGGAGCTCTTGGACATTTGGACATTTGCTGTTTTACCAGGTCCCTTCCTCTTTTGTATCAAGGGATGCCCAGGGCCCCAACCCTGACCCTGCAAGCGTTAGCATTGCTGCTTGGACAAAGGATCAGAATATATTAGGGGTGAGGGTGTGGAGGAATCTTTTACAGGTGGCTTAAAGATGGGACCATCTTGACTCTGAAAAGTGTGTTTACAGTGGTGCCCATTATAAGCTGTCCCCATGATTTGTGTTACTCTCATCCCAAAGTCTAAATGGATGCTGAGTAAAGCTTTATCCTGGAAAACAGGCTATTTTAAGTAAAGAACATTATTGTGTTCCCTGCCGTGGCTGCTTTATTTCCCCCAGTTGACTGAAATGGCATGAGGAAGGGAGGTAGACAGACAGACAGAGGGACAAGTAGGTAAACAGATAGGTAGGTGGAGAGGAAGAGAGAGAGAGATGCCTCTTATGCATACTTATCAGTGTGCATGCATGCTTAGTGACACAGTTGTGTCTGACTCTGACCCCATGGACGGTAGCCCACCAGCCTCCTCTGTCCATGGGATTTCCCAGGCAAGAATACTGGAGTGGGTTACCACATCTTTCTTCAGGGGATCTTCCTAACCGAGGGACTGAACCTGGGGTCTCCTGCATTCTTTACTGTCTGAGCCACCAAGGAAGCCTATTCTTAAGTGTAGAATTATACTTATTTCCATTCCGAGAAGGATAACTATGCAGAACTCACAATTTGAAGTATGTCATATGTGATCCATTTTTCTGATGCGTTTTTTAAAATGTTTATTTGGCTGTACCAGGTCTTACTTGCGGCACTTGGGATCTTTAGTTACAGCATGCAAACTCTTAGTTGTGGCATGTGGGATCTAGTTCCCTGACCAGGGCTCGAACCTGAGCCCCTTAGCCACTAGCTCACCAGGGAAGTCCATTTTCTGTTGTTTTTTAATGTGTACTTTTCTGTGAGGTTCTGCACAGTCCCTTCTTGGTGTACATGTTGGGAGACATTGACAGAGGGGTTGGGGACCAGTCCAGAGGGACTCGGGACGGATGGCAGGTCATCTGGGGCCCTAAGACTTGGGAATCCTTGAAGCCAGCCATTTCTTAATAGGGCAACTATGACCAGGAGTATTTTGTAACTTTTTACATGTTTTTTTGAGCTTTTTATTTTTTATTAGGGTATAGCCATTTAACCAAGATGTGATATTTTCAGGTGAATAGCGAAGCAACTCAGCCATACACGTTGTTGTTCAGTTGCTAAGTCATGTCCAACTCTGTGACACTCCATGAATTGCAGCACACCAGGCTTCCCTGTCCTTCACTGTCTCCCAGAGTTTGTTCAAACTCATGTTCATGGAGTCATTGCTGCCATCCAACCATCTTAACCTCTGTTGCTCCTTTCTTCTCCTGCCCTCAATCTTTCCCAGCATCAAGGTCTTTTCCAATGAGCTGGCTCTTTGCATCAGGTGGCCAAACTATTGGAGCTTCAGCATAAGTCCTTCCAATGAGTATTCAGGGTTGATTTCCTTTAGGATGGACTTGTTTGATCTCCTTGCTGTTCAAGGGACTCAAGAGTCTTCAGCACCACAATTTTAAAGCATCAGTTCTTCGGTACTCAGCCTTCTTTATGGTCCAACTGTCACATCCATACATGACTACTGGAAAAACTGTAGTTTTGACTATAATACCTTTGTTGGCACATGTATCCATTCTCCCCCCAAATCCCCCTCCCATCCAGGCTGCCACATAACTTTGAGCAGAGTTCCCTGTGCTATACAGTAGGTCCTTGTTGGTTGTCTATTTTAAATACAGCAGTGTGAACATGACCATCCCAAACTCCCTAACTCTCCCTTCCCTGAGAGGCTATATTTTTTTCCCTGTGTGCTCTCATTTATCGAGAAGAGACAAAGCACCCTCCCCCACCTTTCAAGCCCCCTGCCTACACTTGTGTGAAAAGCAAAGGACTATTTGATTGGGATAAACCTATGTCATGTTGACCTTTGAGCATGATGCCCATGAACTAAGAAGTTCCCTTACTCTCCTCGTTGTCATTTGGTTATGTGACAGCATGTCACTTGCTCTTCTACTTCCCTCTTCCAAAATAAACCAAAGTAAGACAAAAAGAAAAGAAAACAGACTCTGAATGCCCATGACTTCCAGCTTTCACTTCCGCCCTTCAGTGTTGACTTGCAGAAGGGGAAAAGCGTCTCTGGTTAAACAGCTTGGCTCCAAGCCTGGCCTGCTCTCTCCTCACGCTCGCTCTCCCTGGACCCCGTTTTCTCATCTGTAAAATGAAGAGCTGAGGCTAGGTGATTTTAAGGTCCCTTCCAGCTCTGAAACATCATTTTATGGTGCTAGAATTTATGTAGGAGAACGGCATTTCTCTCTATATCTTGCTTTAGCCTTCTGAGTGAAAGTGAGATGTCTCATCCATTCAGATAGAGCCAGATCAAGCCCCAAGTCTCAGATAAAAAGAGAAGAAAAAAAACTTATTAAAGATAGCTAAGTTCCCCTGATAAGCAGCAAGTGAGAAATCCCTGATTTAATTTAAATATGATATTTCTGTCTTCATTAATTTAAAGCATGTATATGATAATGTATCCTTTTTTTATTTAGTGCTGGGTCCTGGAGGGAAAGAAAGGCTTGATTGTGAAGCAGAGGGGTAAAGGTTTGGGTATTTTTTAATAAAGATGGATATCCCTAAAAATGCTTAAATTATATGGAAGTGAGATTTGTTGCAAGTTACAAATCAAAGCCTGAAATGTCACTTATCTCCTAATGATACTTCTACACAGATTATTAATTTCATTTTAGAAGCCCAATGAATGTTATATTTTATGACATTGATTAAACATCTTGCTGCCATCTACCCATCCATCCTTTTCATTTTCAAAAATCCATATCAGAACTTAACAAAAACAGCTCATAAATTTGTATTTTACAGCCTAGCAAAGTTGAAGGGTTCCCCACTCTACTGACAATCAGACCCATCCTGAACCCTGGGCTTAGGCCGTTTCCTGATTCTTAGAGGTCAGGCTTTGCTAAAATGACCTTATGTTTTGTTACCAGAGCAGGACTGGGGCTGAACTGTTACTTGGAAGAGCATCCGTGGCCTTCTGGAGCTACAGAACCACGAGCGGGGTTGTGGGGTGGGCAAGTGAGCCCCTGACTGGGAATTAGGGACTCTGCTTTCATTCTGGCTCTTAGACAAGCCAGTTACCTCCCACTTCTGAGTCCTGGGGATAATTACAGCCTCCCCTTGTTGGCTCACAGTGTCACTGTGGGGATGAATGAGATAATGGATGAGAAAGCTCTTCCAGCCCTTCAGAGGGAAGCAGTACGGTCGTGGATTTAAGAGCCAATAAAGGACAGAATGGGATGATCAGTTTTGGACCAACCTCAAGTATTTCAGGAATGGTTTAGGACGACTCTTTTGAAAGCAGGAGAAAAAAAGGCTTTCGGAAATAGGTCCACTGTGTTATTATTTATGACACTTTTATCAGTAGAAGTACCTCTGGTTCCTTGAGACTCACACCTGTGTTTCCTCAAAACCACAGTGGGCTCATCACCTCTGCCGGGATTGGCTCCAATGAGAAGACCTATTTGTTCCAGTGGTGTTCCCTCACAGTGGCATTTATAGTTGCTGTCATTCCTGTCTGGAGAGGATGCTGGCACCTGGAGCAAGGAGACACAGACAGATTCCAAGGAATCTGAATCAACTCCGCATGAAAGATGAAGGGCCAGCCTCCAGAGGCTGCCATGTCTGGAAGCAATAACATGCTAAGGCTGGGGGCCTTGGGGGTGGGGAACTCGAGGATAAACTATCCTATCAGTTCTATCAGTTCTGCAAGAATTGATAACATCAAGGGAAAATGCTATTAAATTGGAAGTGGGCCTCTGTCCAGGGAACCTTCCCACAAACGTGCAGGAGGCTTGGGTGGGGGCGTGGAGGGCAGAGTTGGTAAGGTTAGTGCCCCTGGGGACTAGGGAGGGTCAGCACTGGAAGGGACAGGTGCTGTCAAGCCTCCCCAAGGGGACTGGCCAGTCCTGGCAGTGGAGCAGAGGTTCAGGGGGTGGGTTGGGGAGTAACGCTGCTTGGATTCTCTTTTTGTCTCTTCCGTGCCCCAGGAAAGCCACCACTTTGAACTCGTGGTCAACACCAGCCCTGCCCCTCAGAGACCTTATGAAGGCTGAGTGAGCTCCTGGTAGTAATGTGTGTGACCTGCTTAGCACAGAGCCAGGCCCAAGTTAGTGCTTAATAAACCATTACCTATTGGCAAGTGTCTTCGTAGCAGCATCTCAGATCAGGTTTTTGTTGTCGGGGGTGGTGGTGGTGGTGGGGTGGCACTGGGTCTGTGGATCTTATATATATATATTTATTTGTATCTTCTCTAAAAAAAATAAAATTGGAGACCAGCATCTCTTAAAGCCTGCAGCCGACAGTCCACTCTGCAGGCCTTTCATTTGCGGACATGGTGACAGACTGGTTTTAAGTGACAGAGCATCGTTAGGTGAGGCTGGCTGCTGGTCACAGCCCTGCGCTGATGGGGGTCGAGAGGGGGTATGAGCCTCACTGGGAGAAGATACCGGCTGCCTAGTGAAGACCTCCAGCACGCTGCAAAATGTTCTCAAGTGCCTTATTTGTCCCCTCTTTTTCCTGACTCATTTCTCTCCCATCCCCCTCCTTTCCTCTCCTTCCCTCTTTTCTCATCCGCCTTCCCACACCCCCTCTTCCAGCCAGCCCTCCATAGTATGCTCTGGCACAGGGGACATTGCGTAAAGGGAAAATATGGCATGTTTACAGAGAGAATTTTCCAGAAGTGTTAATTTAATATGCTAAAGTGTTCCCTTCAGCATTTTACCTTTCTTGTTGTTTTCACAAAACAGCCAAGACTAAATAATGAGCCCAGGGCTGTGCCCTTTGGTAGCGTGATACCTCATTACCCACTAGCGGCCTCCATCTGCCCTCATGGCTGCATGGGGAGCCGTTACGATTATGATGGAAATCTCAGAAGCCATTACCAAGATGCAGCAGAGGGCCTACTGCAGACAGCCTAATGGACTAATTTGTAATTGGGAGAGGGAAATGAGTTAGCGGGCTGGGGCCGGTTTTGATGAGAGTGGAAGTGCGCATGCTAAATGTGATAAATGAATAGGAATGTGTGTTTGCGCAGTGGGCTCTACAAGGCTTTCCATCTCTCCCGGGGATTGGAGGCGTGCTGACAAGCCGTGAGGAGCAAGGAGGAGAGGGCTCGGGGGAGGCAGGCAAGATTCAAGGAGAGTAGCTAAGGATAAATCGGTGAGGAAAACTAATGGCAGTAAAATCCAAGGAAATGACTGCATCTGCCATGGAAGTGGTAATTAGGAAGCATTTGGTGTGCGTGTCTTTAACCATTAAGACAGGGACGAGGAGGAGCCTGGGTGCTTGTTGTGGGAAACGGAAGGCGGGGGCTGTGATGTTCAGAGAGGGAAGCCCCTGGCGGGGGGCTCTGATGAGAGACCTGGTGGTCCGCACAAATTCTGCCACTTGGCACAGAGCTCCTTCCTGGGTTGCCGTGGGAACTCTCCCTCCCAAGGGCTGCTGGAGATCACACAAAGGCGGCACCCTGCAGGCCATTGTGCAAGGAATGGAGAAGTTCGGGCTGGGGGTGCCGGACCACCTGTGTGTCTCATCCAGGAGGCTTCCTGTCCTGGAGGGCTGGAGAACTGCCCCAGAAGCCCCCAGGCCAACTCTCCAAGCTGAGGAGTGCTGGGGGCCAGCATGGGCATACAGGCGCTGGTTTTCAAAACCTGGCATTTCCTGTTGGTTGTGTGTGCATATGTGTGACTGTGTGTATGTGTGAGTGCGCGCGCGCGCGTGTGCACGCATGCTCAGTTATTCATTCTTGTCTGACTCTGCAACCCCATGGACGGAAGCCCACCTGGCTCCTCTGTTCATGGAATATTCCAGGCAAGAATACTAGAGTGGTTTCTACTCCAGGAGATCTTTCTGACCCAGAGATCCAACCTGAATCTCTTGTGTCTCCTGCGCTGGCAGGCGGCTTCTTTACCCCTGTGCTGCCTGGGAAGTCACCAGGAATGTTCCTCCACTTCAGCTGCCAGGTGGGGAGAGTGCCCCAGGCGTTCCAAGGGCAGCCTGCGCCTTTGTTCCCTCTCAGGCTGACAGCAGCCCGTTGACCGGAATCTCCACTCCATCTGTGACCTTGTCCGTCTTGGAACTGTCCTCGTTTCTCTTGTTTTCGTTGCCACGCAGCTCCTCAGCCCTGCCCTCCTATCCGCCACACTCTGGTATCCTTTCCCATAAGCCAGGCCTTCGTGTCCCTAGAGCTTCAGCCTCAGTGAGTCCTTTTCTCTCAGTGACCTTCTGTCCCCAGCTGTTTCACTGGCTCTCACTTCTCCTCTTGGAGCAGCCTGGTTTCAGCCCTCAGGATTGTCCTGAGGGTGGCGGTGGTTTAGGCATCCAGTCATGTCTGACTCTTGTGACCCCGTGGACTGTAGCCCGCCGGACTCCTCTGTCCGTGGAGTTCTCCAGGCAAGAATACTGGAATGGATAGCCATTTCCTTCTCCAGGGGATCTTCCCGACCTAGGGATCGAACGCCCATCTCCTGCATTGGCAGGCCAGTTCTTTACCAATTGCCAGGGAAGCCCAGGGTTGTCCTGGCTCTCAGGGTTCTTTCTGACCCCAAATATGCTCATCCCTTTGCCTAGGAGAACCTTTTAGCCTTTCTAAACAGCCTGAGGGAAAACATGTAGACCTTCAGGGAAGCAGGAAGCACTGGAACCAATTAATGGAGCCCCAGCCCCGGGCTAGCAGAGCACCTTCCCAAGTGAGAGGCCAGAGGGGCCCACCTCTCAGTCCCGCCTCTGTCCCCAGGGTACCCGCTTCCCTTACCATTCCCCTGCACAGAGGGAAAGTTTGCATTTTCCTCACCAACCACCGGAAGGGAAGACTTCTAATTAGCTCCCTAATGGAATGATGACAGTCCTGTTCAGAGAAATTTAATTGACCACCTATGTGGTTGATCTCGTGATTGATCCCACCTAACTTTGTAAATGAACCTGAGGAAACCAACCAAAAAAACACAAATACTTTGAGACCCCAAACAGCACCATCTGGGAGAAAGCAATCAATCAATAAAAGAGGCTGAGGAACACTATCAAGTATTATAAGCTAAAGGAAGTTACTGAGAAAAACACAAATGTGGTTCTAATTTTCCTAGATGTCGTGGAAAGTGGGCGGCTGAATGGATGCCTTTGATCACCAGCAGAAGGATCTCATTGCAGCAGGAGAAACTGACTTTTTCCCAGCCAATATCTGCTGTTAAATATACCATCAGTTATACTGTCAATGGCCCTTAAATCCAGAGCCTCATCAGACACTCCCATCAATATTAGAAGATCAGGATTTCCTATAAAGAACCATTGCTTTGGTGTCCTTTACTAAAGCCCCCACCTTGTGTCAGCTCTGGACCGAGCCCTGGAGAGACTGTAAAATTCAAGGACCTTCTATGCCTGAGCTTTCCTTGGTGAGGCCGACCTGAACCTGGATAATGAGCTCAGTTACATAGACGGTTACAGAGGGCTTGGAAAGTATGCAAGAAGAAGTCATCGACCGCTTGACAAGTATTTATTGAGTACATTATGTGGAGCAGACACTGACCTAATCACTGGAGACACAGCATAAATAAGCAGCATGGCCCATGTCCTCATGAAGCTTATGGTCTGATTCTGACCCAAGGGAAAGGAAGATCCCGGCGGGGAGTCAGGGGGTGGCAGTATCTGAGGGGGGCTGTGAAGCTTCAGGTTCATTAGAAATCAACAGCAATGAGACATCCAGGAAAACCCCACCTATTTGGAAATTAAACAGATTCCTAAATATGGATCAAAGAGGAAATTACAAGGGAAATTTGACATTATTTTTAACTAAATGGTAGTAAGAGTGCTAGGTATCAAAATCTATGGGTTTCAGCTAAAGTAGTGGTCGGAGAGAAATTGATCATTTTAAATGCTTATATTAGAATAGAAGAAAGGTTCAACCTCAGTGACCTAGGTTCCACGATGAGAAGATAGAAAAAGAAGGGCACAAATAAAATGAGAAGAAGGAAGTAGTAAAGAAAACAGCAGTTATTATAGAAACTGGAAGCAGACGATTGAGAAGCGCTTGGCTAGAGTGATAAGGGGAAAGACACCAATACCAAGATATCAAGAATGAAAATGGTGTTATCAGTACAGATCTCACAGGCCTTTAAAGGGTAATCAGAACAGGAGTTCGGCAAGCAGAAATGGAGAGTGTGCCGTTCAGATAATGACTTGCTGGTGAAATGTGGGTTTGGGGGGGCATGGGGAGAGGGACTTGGAGTAGCAGACGGCGAGGCTGGAGAGACCACCTGGAATCAGGCACTCGTGTGCGTGCTCAGCCACTCGGTCGTGTCTGGCTGTCTTTCGACCCCATGGACTGTAGCCTGCCAGACTCCTCGGTCCATGGGGTTTCCCAGGCAACAGTACTGAAGTGGGTTGCCATTTCCTCCTCCAGGGGATCTTGAATGAGGTACGGAGCAGAATTGTCACTTTCTACAATGACCCAGGCAGTGTCCACAGCCCCACTCACCTCTCCTTGTGGCACAGTTCCCAGTGCTCGTGTTTATTAGGCGTGCTCTTGACCAGTAGATGTGTTTCAGGGCACCAGAACTGCCTCAAAACACTTCTGAACGTGTTTGGACAGTGAGTAGCTCTAGCAGGTCTGAGTCTGCCACCCCCCAGAACATTTGGAGACTTTGTTTCTCCCCTCTCGACCTAGAGGTCCTGGTCAGTTGGGCTCACAGATTTCAAAGCTGATCTGAGGCCGTCCTGGGACCGTGCTGTCATCCTTGCCTTGGTTTCTATGCTGCTGGAAATGGGGCTTCTTTTTTTCCTTTCTTAAAGAGGAGCCTGAATGCTCATAGCAGCAGATGCTTATCAAAGCCCGCCTGCTCACTGACAGCTTCTAAGTCAATAGGAGCCCACACAACACCTGAGAGAGCCTGGGAGGCAGCGTGGGCAGGCCTTTACCCCCAGGCACAGGACCGGCGGCTGGTGGTGTGAATCTATGGACAAGGGCCTAAGCTGTTCAGTCTTTCACCCACAGGAGTTCCTGGCTTGTCTCTGCTGCTCTTGTAAGCACGCGTTCTTCCTTAATCTCTCTTTCTTCTCTGCCCCGGCATCCTGAGAGGTGATGTTTCACGTGAGTGTGGACTCTGGAGCCAGACCCTGTGGTCCTGGGAAAGTTACCTTCCCCCATGTGGTATGGGTGTGTGTTAAGTCATGTCCGACTCTTTGCGACGCCACAGACTGTAGCCCCTCCAGACTCCTCTATCCTTGAGATTTCCCAGGCAAGAATACTGGAGTAAGTTGCCATTTCCTTCTCCAGGGGATCTTTGCAACCCAGGGATTGAAGCCACGTCTATTGCATTCCTGCATTGGCAGGCAGGTTCTTTACCTCTGGTGCTACCTGGGAAGTCACCTTCCCTCTGTACCCCTAAATTTATCATCTATGAAATGAGCAAATTGAGAGTGGCTCACTCATAGGGTCATGGTGAGGATTTAAATGACTACACATACTTAATAAGGGCCTAGGAGTGCAGGTGGGGAATGGTCAAAGCAGGTGAGTGTGCCCTGCCTGCTAAGTTGAGTGGCAAGACTCTGGGTATCTGTGTCATTATTTATCTGAGTGTCCTTGCGTCCACGAGAGTGAGGCATTCAGTGGGAAATTAAAAACAAACACAGAAGAAAACCCCACTGACAGGTTGACACTGACAGCTGGTAAGAGCTGGAGGTACCAGGAAATTTCAGGGGTGGCTGTGGGACTCTCAGGTCTCCGTGGCTCCTGGATTCCTCAGGCTAATTCCTGTGGTGGTCCTCCCAGCATAGACCCCAAGTACCCTGGGTTGGACAGCAGCAGTTAGGTCAGGAGTCCCTGCCCTGCTGGGGCTGGTGGACGCTGACCCTCAGTAGAGACTGAGTCTCCTCTGGGGTTCTCCCAGCTCCGAGACAGTTGGCTTCACGTACTAGAAGCCCTCCCTTTCCCCAAAACAACCTTTAAGCGCATCCAGCCGCCTTGCCCGCCGGATGCTGACTGCTTCTGCCATGATGCCGGTGCACACAAGACAGGACTATCTGGAAGGGCAGGAAAACTGGGGCAAGAATGGGAGCAAAGAGTGAGGAGCCGAAGCCTGCTGTGGGGGTCAGTTCCCTCGGGTGTGAGTGAATCAAGCACTTGTGTTTGACCTGACATTTTCAGAATATTATCCATGCGTCATCTTACTGCTTCCTCACTGCCAGTTTGGGATCGAGGGGTGACCTAAGTCAATACTTTACCGAGAAATGAAAAAGCTGAAGACCAGGGAGGCCAAAGGACTTGCTCAAGGTCACACAGCTGCTTCCAGACACAGTGGGGTCCAGAGCCCAGAGGTGCTGCCTCCTGGGACCCCAGGGAGGAACTGGGTGCGGGAAGTCTCTGTGAACCACCATCTGAGCCAACTGCACAAACCACTCTGGGCAGGGGGGTGGCCCTGGATAGTAGCAAGACCAACACCAGGCACCCTGGGACCCCACTGACACCGCGCTTGAAGCTCTGCCAAGAAAGAGGAATATCCTGGAAGTTTAGCCCTCTGCTGGGTGTTTCTGAGAGAACGTTGTTCTCCCGTGCTGGATTTAATGAATAAATTATAATACACTTTTGCATTTTTATCCACGTCGTGCATGTTTATCTGCCCTCCCCACGTAATTTCCCTCTCCCCCTTCTACATACTATATTTCTTTTCATGCCACTGAATATTATTTTTTTAAATGTTCCTGCTCAGTAATTGCTGATAAAGATGCATACCTCCTTGTTCTGCATTTGTAAGTGTATATGCTCAGAGCCAGGAACTCAGGGAGGAATGTGTGGGAGAGAGTACGCTTATACTTCAAGGCAAGGTGACTGTTAGGAGCTGAGAAATGGAGAGAGGAAAATGATATATGACCCCTGGTGGTACGTGATCTCCTTCAGGGATGGACACTGTCTTGTCTGTCTGCAGCTGTGGGATAGGGGCTTCCCTGCAGTAGCACAGAAGTGCTTCTTTGGAATCTATGTATCTATGGGGCTTCCCCAGTAGCTCAGCTGGTAAAGAACCCACCTGCCAATGCAGGAGATGCAAGAGACACAGGTTCGATGCCTGGGTCGGAAAGATCCCTTGGAGAAGGAAATGGCAACCCACCCCAGGATCCTTGTCTGGGAAATCCCATGGACAGAGGAGGCTGACAGGCTGTACAGTTCATGAGGTTGCAGAGGGTCCAGCACAACAGTGCACAGGCTCACACACACACACGTATCTGTGACCAGGCTGGGCAGCAGAATGATTGGATGGAGAGATCAATAACGCTAAAGCAGCTAAGTCAGGTCTCACTAGGCTGCTTGTGAGAGGCAGTCTTCACCATAACCCGCTCCTCTGGATTTCATTACAGTATTTTGTCTCAGACTTTCTGCCCGGTTCTCAGGATTTATGTTCTTAGGGGAAAAAGTTGATTCTGTTATTTTTTTAAGGAACATACTCTTTTCCCCCAAGTGTGCAGTCTGTGTAACCGTGATTGAGAGATCAGAGCAAATGTTAGGAGGAACATTAACAAAGCATGAGAATTAGCCTGAACGTGACTTCTAACTACAGTCTTTAGTTTTCTACTCTTTCTACTACTTGGTTAAATAACCTTTCTTGGAAGGTCTACTAATTCCTTTGAAAACAGATACTGATTTCACATTGTATTATAATAGACTAAAAGCACTGTTATTACTAGGATGTTTGGAGGGATAGGGAACAGTCTTGAGAACTGAGATGTAGTTCTAGGGAATTAAATAAAATCCACTGACCAGAAAGAAATGTAATGTGATAGGGCAGGAGAAGAAATAGCCTCTGCCAAAAAACTCGACCATGAAAATAGGAAGGATATATGGGCAGCAAATCCTGAAGTTAAAATTTTGAAATAAATAAATGGAAAGGATCATGTGATTTGAAATCAGCTTCCTCTTTGAACCAGTCATCCAAGACTTAGAATAAAACAGTCGTTTACCTGGCAGAACTGATCTTTGTAACCAATTTCTCATCTCCACCAAGAGGACTTTAGTTGAAAATAAAGGGAAATCATTGGGCTTCCCTGATAGCTCAGTTGGTAAAGAATCTCCCTGCAAGGCAGGAGACCCCAGTTCGATTCTTGGGTCAGGAAGATCCACTGGAGAAGGAATAGGCTACCCATTCCAGTATTCTTGGGCTTCCCTTGTGGCTCAGGTGGTAAAGAATCCACCCACAATATGGGAGACCTGGGTTTGATCCCTAGGTTGGGAAGATCCCATGAAGAAGGGAAAGGCTACCCACTCCAGTATTCTAGCCTGGAGAATTCCATAGACTGTGTAAAAGAGTCGGACACAACTTAGTGACTGTCACAGAGTAAAACATTTGATTTGAAAATAAAATGGTCCTTTACCTGGCAGAACTGATCTTTGTCGCCAATTTCTCATCTGCACCAAGAGCACTTTTAGTTGAGAATCAAGGGAAATCACTGCTTAGAAACTTGTATTCTTTTTTTTTAAGTTTTATGTATTTATTCTGGGCTGCCGTAGGTCTTTGTAGCTGCTCACGGACTTCCTCTCGATGTGGCGAGTGGGGACTACTCTCCAGTTGCAGCGCGTGGGCTTCCCATCATGCTGGCTTCTCTTGGGGTGGAGTACGGGCTCTAGGGCACCTAGGCTCAATAGCTATGGCACACGTGTTTAGTTGCTCCACGGCAGGTGGGATTTTCCCAGACCAGGGATCGAAGACACATCCCCTGCACTGGTGGGCAAATTCTTAACCAACCACTGGACCACCAGGAAAAGTCCAAAACTTGTCTCTTCTTAAACCATGAATGACTTTCAAAGAAACGAACATCTGGGAAATCCCTGCTTTCTCTACTCTTTCCCTTCAGAGTCTAGGTATGGGCATACATATATTTTCCAAATTTACTAGTAGTCAGACTTTGACAGAGTATTCTTTCTATAGCTCTTGAAAAGTATAGTGAGCCTCTGGTTGACTCAGCCAATAAAGAGCCACCTTCCTGAAAAGCTTGTATGGGATGTAGGGTGAAGAAAATGCCAGGATCTGGGTACTGTGGAGACTAGAGCCATGATCAGAATGACAAGCACAATTGGGACTGACCCTCACTTTCTTCCTCTTTTAACAAGCTCCCCACATCCCCACTACCCTCCCCAACCCATGACCCTTCAGTCCCACCAGCGGCTGTCTCTCCTTTCTCTGTAGCCTCAGACTCAAGTCCGCTGACGAGAACAGGCTGAAGGCTCTTATGTAGGCCTTGAAGTGATTCGTTTCTTGATAGGAACTTCACTAAGCTTCCCAATTGGATTTTTTTTTTTTTAGTTTTGAAAATCAAACAAAGTTCAAAAAGTAGACATCACAGGTTGACATACAGCCCAAAGCAGAGGAAAAATGTCTCATGTTAAACGTTTTGGCACAGAACAGAATTTATGAGCGTTTTCGATGTTTTGATTCCCCCCCCCCCACAAGTCACTGTTATTCCTTACCGCCCCCCCCCAGAGTTAGGTGTGGAGAGATTATGTTGGCTGGTTTCCATGGTGACACCGAAGAAAAGTCATTTTTTAAAGTAGGTTTCTACTGTGTTATTTCACATGCATGAAACATCAACATCTACGCTGTGCGGCTGTTACCCCCAACGCAAAGACATGAATGGCTGGAGTATTAAATATAAATAGACAAGTGGGGGTGATATTTTCCTTGGTCTCGTGCCGACCCTAGTAACAAAAGTCTCTCAGTTACCCAGGGCACCTGGGAGGGAGCAGGGGAACAGCCCTGCTCAATGTTAAACAACCTTCTCTCCTTTGAATAACCATTGGGGGGAAGAAAAAACACACACACAGCTCGAATTTAAAGTCCACCCCCTGCGACTAAAAGTATGGCTCAGATGAGAAGGTCCCAAATAACCAGAATTTTCAAACCTTAATCTGTGCTTTCAATCTAGCTTCTTGATCAGCCACTGCACGTACCCACTTATGTGCCCAAGGGGTCATGTTCCTGCCCCAGGAAGCATGCAGTTACCTCCAGCCTCTCAGAGAGATGAGGTTAGGGAAGCCCCAGTTGTAGTAGCAGAAGTTTGGTAATGCTCTCTCCTCTTTGCTGCCATCCCAACTCTCATGCAAAGATGTTTTGTTTTTGTGTTTAACTCGGGTATAATTGCTCTACAGTGTTATGGTGATTTCCTCTGTACAAAGAAGTGAACCAGCCATATGTATACATATGTTCCCTCCTTCCCACCCAAAGTGGAAGGGTGGGTGAAGGGTCTCAGTGTTACCCTTACATGTAGCCGTGGTTTGGTGGATATATTCTTTATCCACTTGGCTTTGGGAAGAGTCAGACTGACAGCACTGCCATGTCTTTGGAGAACAGTGTCCTCTTGCATGTGGAGAGTGCCTTCAGCTTTGCCAGGTTCTCTCTTGCCTGTGATTTTATGTGAACTTTCTAGTAATAAGGGCTTCCCTGGTGACTCAGCTGGTAAAGAATCTTCCTGCACTTGGGGAGACCTGGGCTCGATCCCTGGGTCGGGAAGATCCCCTGGAGTGACCCAGGGAATGGCTACCAGTATTCTTGCCTGGAGAATTCCATGGACAGAAGAGCCTGGCGGGCTGCAGTACATGGTGTTGCAAAGAGTTGGACATGATGGAGCAATTAACTTTCACTTCTTTCACTTTTTCTAGTGGTAGCGGAAGATAGTTTTTCTTGGTATACTCTCCTGGTCTTAACACTATGAGGACAGAAGTCAAGTTTCCCAGCATGTGAGGAACAAAGCCAAGTCAAGAATTCAGGACGGGTGATCCCATGCCCACCCCCACCAAATCTCACGTTTCTGATCCTGCACTTGGCGTCTTCCCTGACAGCCAGCCTGCTCAGACACGAGGCGGGCAAGGATGAGATGGCAGGTTTCTGGGGCTGGGTCTCAAAGACCCACACAGGGCGTCAGGAGGAGTTCACTCTCTGATGAACAGAGAGTTACTGAGCACCTCTACACGCTGGGTGCTGCTGCTCCAGGCAGTAGGGGCCAGAAGAGTCGAGAATCCCTGCGTTCTGGTGGGGGAGCGGCCGATGATGAACATGTGAGTAACATGCATACGGTGTCAGAGTCCATGTGCCGAGGGGAAGAGGGAGCAGGAAGGGGCCCCGGAGTGCCTGCTGTCTTAAGTAGGGCGGCCAGGGAGAGCCTTCCCAAAGGAGACAGGTGCACAAAGAGTGGAAGGCGCTAAAGGCACTAGACTTGAGGGTCAGGGGGCAAGGGCGGGGGCGGCGGGGACCAGGCCCTATGCAAGACTTGAGGATCTGCGGAGAGAGAAATCCAAGCCAGCAGCAAGGGCGGGAGTGTGGGAAGCCTCCCATACAGCTTTCCTTAAACCTGCAGATGCCAGGCCTGTACTGGCTGCACGTGTTTGCATTCCTGAGAGCATTGTGCATCCGAAAACTTCTCTCAAATCCCGAGCTTGGTCCGTGGCTTTCATTTTTGCTGTAATGACTTCCTGCGCTTGGTGAGCTCTGTAATAGGTGCCTGCGGAAAGTTGTGATCATTAGGCCCGGGTTGGTGTCGTCTTACCTATGTGGAAAACAGCAGAACTGCTTTTGGCACTGATTGGATCTTGGGGAGGTGACTCTTATTTTCTTGGGTTTTTTTCATGCAGATCATTGAAAACATGTCAGGGCCCTGCTCTCCAATGTTTCTCTTAAATAGGGGAGAATCATGTTTTTATATGCAGGGGGTATACAGGAAGGGACTTGGGGTGGGGGTTGGGCCGAAGGGTTCTTATATTTTAAATGCCAGTCAGCTGCAACCACTAGTTATCTGGAGCCTGTTCAAACTCATTTGGAGAACAGTTGAATTTTTAAAGTGCCTTTTGATTCTCTCTTTCATTTATTTTAACTGATCTGCTGGGATTAGGAGCTTGGTAGGGGAACACCAGAACGCTTGCCAAAATGTGTGAATAATTAGAGCTCCGATGATGTGTGCCAGATAGAAGGGGAGTATTCACACTTCTGATTAGATTCAGCTAAATGCAGTTGTAAATCACAGCCGCCAGAGTCACAGAGCCGTCCGGAGTTCGCAAGGGAGGAGGCCTGGGGGCAGCAAGGGGATGAGGGGCTGCCCCACGGCCGGGCGGGTGGGATGCGGAAGAGGAGGACGGGCAGGATGGCTCCAGCCGCAACAGCAAGAGAGAGCAGAATTTCAGCATCCCTCTTCCAGTTTAGTTCTATCGTTGTGAGTCTTGCTGGGCACCTAGCTGGCTACCATCTTGATAGATGGGGTGAGTGGAGTCCCTGTATCCAGACAGTCTCAAGGGAGGGGATTGAACTGTTGTGATGTGATGAGCGTGTCAAAAGGACAGACACCAGCCCCAAGGCCCCTGGGAGGGGCGGGCTCCAAGGGAGGCAGAGGAGAAGGGAGAGCTCAGCCACGTGAGCCAGTGGTTAGAGGAACTCCAGGTCCAGGGAACAGCGTGTGCAGAGGCAAAGATGTGCCTCAGTCTTGGTCTGATGTCCACTGTGGCTGGAGATTAGGGGTGAGGGGAACAGGATGCGAGGAGGATTGACCACCAGACATGCAAGGTGGATTGGGTCAGACTATGATGGGGCTCAAGTGGTCATTTAGAAAGGTCCTTTTCCAACTACAAACCACTCCGTAAGTCCTGATTCAGTCCTGACAGAAGGTCAGGCCCTCCCCATCCCAGCTCCAGTGGGAGAACCCACTTTGGTCACAGGCATTGATGAAAATGTCTTGGTCTTCTTTAGACACCATATAGGGCAGGAGGAGAAATTTAGGGAATCGCCGCTGTCACCAGTGGGGAGCCCATGGAGGTTAGTAAGGGGAAAAATGAAACAGAAGGTGGTTAACTTAAGAAGGTAGTTAGCTGGCAGAAGCTGTGGTGTAGGATGATCAGCGTGTGGGGTGAGCCTGCAGACCCCTGGATCGGAGGAAGGTGGGAGGTTATGGTCAAGGTCTAGACAGAGACGATGGCAGAAGGAATCCACTTCCACAGGGGTCTGGGGGAACTTCCTGGCAGTCCAGTGGTTAAGACTTTGCCTTCCAATGCAGGGGATGTGGGTTCAGTCTCTGGTTGGGGAGCTAAGACCCCACATGCCATGTGGCCACAAAACCAAATCATAAAACAGAAACAATATTGTAACAAATTCAATAAAGACTTAAAAAAAAAAAAAGATCCACATTAAACAAACGAACAAAAAGTCCTTAAAAGGAAAGAAGATTTCAAAGTGGATTCAAATATGGTTGGGCTTCCCTGGTGGCTCAGCTGGTAAAGAATCTTACGCCTGCAATGCGGGAGACCTGGGTTCTATCCCTGGGTTGGGAAGGTCCCCTGGAGAAGGGAAAGGCTACCCACTCCAGTATTCTGGCCTGGAGAATTCCATGGACTGTATAGTCCGTGGGGTCGCAAAGAGTCGGACAGGACTGATCAACTTTCCCTTTCGCTTTCAAATAGGGCCTGTTGAGGAGGACTCCAGCTGTGAGCTGGGTTCCTTGACAAACTGAATGGGGCCCTTTGTGAACCCTTGCAGTGATCCTAGTAGTCCTCATCTCTCCTGATTAGCATGGAGGGCTGCGGCCAAAGACACGCATCCTGCAAAAAGCAGACAGCGAGTATGTGTTCAAAAGAATGGCCCGAGGTCTGGAATCCTGGCAGGTTCCAAGCCACAGCCACACTTTTTCTCCCTCTGCAGTGCTGCTCTCGTGCTCCAAGCTCCCCAGAGATGCTAGAGGTAGTGGTAGTCTTAAAAAAAAAAGCCCACTCACCTCTCACTCTGTAAGCACATCACAGCCTGTGAGATGCCTTCTGTGGTCCCCCTCTCCATCCTGTGCTTTGAAGAGTGGCTCCCTTTCTCTGTCTTAATCATGTAACAAGATGCTCTGAAATGAACCAGCAGCTTGAGGTGGGAGTAAAAGCCCAGGAAAAGGAATGCAGAGGAAATGCGACAGAATGGCATGAAACCCAAAGCAAATGGTAAAAAAAAAAAAAAAAAGAAAAAAAAAAAAAAGAAATGAGCAACACATGGAGAATGTGGAACAGAGCAAAGCATAAAAATCACAACCACATCTGACATCTCTCGAAATGGCGAGAAACAGAGGAAATCACACATGTGGCTCTCTTCAAGTCGGAAAGATTCCTCTTCACCATCCATGGCGGGGTGAAGGCGAGTCTCTTGGAAGACTCGAACCCTTTTCAGGTTGTCCTACCAGACCTTTTATTTCTTCCACTTTGGCCGATCATTTCAGACACTCAGAGAAACGCATGGTCTATTGCACCTTCTCCAGGCACAGAATCACAGATAAATCGATGCTTTCCGATGTGTGTGTTTGAAAGAAAATAATTCAAGATGTGAAGGGGGATCTAGAACTACTTTTCCTGCTTGTTCTTATCTTACTCTTTCGGACTTGCTGTATACATGTTTCAGAACAGTACAGTGATGTATGATCATGGTCTGTAAGGAAGACTGTATTGGCAGAGTGGTGGGTTTTTCTGTTTGTTGCTCCTTTTTGCACTGGGCACGTGATCCAAATGCCATCCCCCAGGGTAGTTACCAGGGTTGTTGGGGCTGGGGACAGGAAGAATGCTCTACAATTATATGCTTCCTTATGGAAACAGGGGGCTTAACTGGATAGTCTGTTTCCTCTGGGCCTACATAATAGCCTGGCAGTTTCTCTTAGAGCCTCAAACACTCCAGATCTGTAGTCAGGGCCCAGAGGAGAGGAAATTGCCCCCCAGGGTCCTTCGGACAAGAGATGGCCACGTTTATGTAGCCAGTAATCAGTTGCAGAGTTGCACTCACAAGTGGCAGAAATACAGAGGTCACCCTCAGGGCCCCACCCTCAGAAGCCTGGCTCCTTCACTGCCCTTCCCCCAGTGCTCTTGTTGTTGTGGGGGTAGGGGTGTTTGTGCCTGTTTGTTTCACCTCCCAGCACCATCATCCAGGCCACGATGTGCAAAGATGCTGGATTGTTGTGAGCCTTCCCCTGACACCAGGATAACCTAAAAACATTTCATGTTACCACCAAACTTAGAGCCAGGAACACTGCTGTGCTCGGATGCACTTGATCTTTTTTGCAACCATCCAGCTTTCTTTTTTCTGTTTTTCCAGACTTAAACTCCAACCTAGCTCAAGCTCAGAAATCCCATCAGTGTTGGAAAAGCAGTTGGGACAAGGCTGGCCAGGGTGGGGGTTTGGGGGTGGGGTGGGGTGTGCTCTCCAGTTGTCAGCCTTGTCTCCACGGCCCAAAACTCACCCTCCCACCCCACTGCCCAGCAGTCTTCTCTCTGTGGAGTCTCCTCCCCATTTCTTCCTCATCTGCTTGGTCTAGACCCCTAGGCAGTCTGTTCCTAAATAACACATCCCTTCTAGAAGCAAATGGCTCTCCGCACCTCACTGTAGACAGATGTGCGGCAGGGCCTTCACCTCCAGCCGAGAGCGCTTCTCATCAGAAGGTATGAACAACCTCGGGCTCACTTCTTGCTTTCCTCTCCACCAGTGTTCATCACACAGCTCCATAATACCAGTGATCTTTCTAGATGGACTTCCCTGTGGCTCTGTTGGTAAAGAATCCACCTGCAACGCGAGAGACCTGGGTGCAGTCCCTGGGTTCAGAAGATTCCCTGGAGAAGGGAAAGGCTACCTACTGCAGTATTCTGGCCTGGAGAATTCCATGGACTGTATAGTCAATAGGATCGCAAAGAGCCAGACACAACAGAGCAACTTTCACTTTCACTTTCTAGATGTTAAACAAAGGTATATAGCACTCATGTAAGAACACATTGTCAGCCACAAATGGAAGATATTGCCCATTAGGGTTGTCCGTTGCCCCATTTCTGCCCTACTGAAATAGGAGCTGGACCACATCTGTTTGAAATCAGTGGCATGAAATAATGGCTGGTGAGTGGAGTCCTGAAGGAAGTGAGCCACGGTGGGATCCAGGCTCTCCTTCTGTTGGAAGGACTTTTGCCCACAGCCCCCTGTAATGTTTATAGGGCTCAGGCTGTCAAGAATTTTATGTATCTCCTGCAGAAAAGTAGTAATGTCAACTGTTCACGTGAGGATGTCACGACTCTCAAAGAGCTTGGATTGTAGGAGTCAGTGACGCACATTCAGAAGGGCCCATCACCTCTCATCTGAGTGCTCATCAACCTCTTACCAGCTGTGAGCTTTGAGGAGGTGCCATTCAGGCAAAGGCCTAGTAGCAGACATCAGGAATGGCAGAGTCTTGTTCTGAAGTGGGTATGTCTTTTGAGTGAAGAATCAGGCAGCAGCCAGGGAAGATGTGGCATTTTGTCCAGATGCTCTGTCCTCTCCATCCTTTGTCAGCAGGGGAGTTAGTGGTGCGGGTGGGGCCATCCCTACACACCACAAGACGCTTAGCAACACTGCTCTGCCCATGAAATGCCAGTAGCTCTTGCTATCAGCCTGATACCTGAAACATGGCCCCCCACATTTCCAAATGCTCCCTGAGGAGCAGTGAGGGAAGGGGGAGAACACAGGGGAAGAGAGAGGGTAGACTCCTTTCTGTAAAATGGGTGCAGCCGACCCATTATTTCACTCAGGATCCTGACTAGACTGTTGAGCACATTTTGGAAAGAGAAGGGGCATTGGTCCCCAAAGGGAGTGCCTGACTCTGGTCCAGTGCCTTCTCACATGCTAACCCAGCTACACGGCCACTTAGGGACCTGTTTGTGTCTGCAAATAGTAACAGTGCAGTGAGACTTAGGAATTCTAGGTCTAGAATTAGATTTACAAGTCAGTAAAATGTAGCATGGGGTTTCCTAGGTGGCTCAGGTGGTAAAGAATCTGCCAGCCGTGCTGGAGACCCAGGTTCGATCCCTGGATGTGGAAGATCCCCTGGAGAAGGGAATAGCAACCCACTCCAGTATTCTTGCCTGGAGAATTCCATGGACAGAGGAGCCTGGTGGGCTACAGTCCATGGGTTGCAAAGAGATTGACATGACTGAGCGACTAAGATACACACAAACTGTAGCATGTGAGTGTTTGTGATGATCTACGCATGGGAACCAGGCAGTTTGAAAATTGACCCAAAAGGCAAAGATCATTTTCTCTACCAATGAAAAATTCCTTGTTAAGAACACATTTCTTTCTTCGTTCAATTTTTTAAAACAAGTTTACACCAACATCTCCCCTCTGCTAAAGAATGGAGATTGCTCGTTAGTTGAACTAGCTGGCAATGAACTTACGATTGAAATAAAACCTGTTTTGAATTTTTCAGTTGGAGATTTTCATTAATTTGATGTCATGAATTTTAAGCTCAGTTACAAAACTCTTCATAATGCTTTTCTGTGTTTAGACATTTCTCATCTGCCACTTTGCATGTATGGAGGTTGAGTACGTACATTTGTTGTAAATTAAATATTAAAGCTTGATAGACTGTTTTTATCTCCTTCTGTTTGTTCTCCCTCTCCCAGCTCCTAATAGCCCCATCCCCAAGCTGTAAAGGGAGGCAAGTTCAGAGAATTTTAATGCAGAGAGTTGGCAGGGACGGGGCAAAGGGGGCCACGCTGACCCTGTACCACACCTCTCTGCCACGCCATCGGAGGCTTCTGTTGGAGCTCTTCTGGAAGGTATCTGTTCTTGCCAGAAGCTGTCCTGCATTGTCAGGGAAAAGGTATTAGGTGCAGGTGTCAAACATGACTAATGAGGCATGAGGAGTCGACAGCAAAATAACAGAGATTAGAGGCGCAGAGGACTTGTGACTGAAGTGTGAATAGCAGTGTGGATGTGTGACTGACACAGAAAAGGGGGAGACGGCACGGAGGAGCAGTACCTCTCACACCCGTGTGGAGAACGGGCAGTTTCAATTATGGGGTTGGTATCTCCTCATATCCTATAGCGGGTGAGGAAAAAGGAAAAACACACACATACCTCAATTATTTTTTCTCTTTAAATGATGAGCTTTCTGTAAGTGTTCAGGCTTGGCAGCAGAATGCCCCAAATCTCTTAAGACAAGCCAAAGTCATCTGCTGTCTCTCAGATGTACACAGCTTGTTTTACTGTGAAACTGTCAGAAAAGATAGGGCATATTCTGCCCATTGACTTTCCTTATCATCAGAACATCACAGTGGTATAGTCAGAAGTCAGGCAAGGTCGATTCCTCCAGCTCCATTCTGCTTTCTCAAGTTTGCTTTGGCTGTTCAGGGTCTTCTCTGTTTCCATACAAATTGTGGAATTTTTTGATCTAGTTTTGTGAAAAATACCATTGGTTGTTTGACAGGGATTGCATGGAATCTGTAGATTGCTTTGGGTGCTGTAGTGATTTTCACAGTATTGATTGTTCAGTCCAGGAGCATGGTGTATCTCTCCATCTGTTTGCGTTGTCTTTGATTTCTTTCATCAGTGTGGTATAGTTTTCTGTATACAAGTCTTTTGTCTCTTTAGGTAGGTAGTTTATTCTTTTCGACGCAGTGGTGAGTGGGATTGTTTCCTTAATTCCTCTTTCTGATTTTTCATTGTTAGTGTATAAGAATGCAGGGCATTTCTGTGTATTAATTTTATGTCCTGGGACTTTGCTTTATTCCTTGATTAGCTCTAGTAATTTTCTGGTGGCATCTCTAGACTTTTCTATGTATAGTATCATGTTATCTGCAAAGAGTGTGAGTTCTACCTCTTCTTTTCCAATCTGGATTCCTTTTATTTCTTTTTCTTCTCTGATTGCTGTGGCTAGGAATTCCAAAACTTTGTTGAACAATAGTGGCAAGAGTGGGCACCCTTATCCTGGGCCTGATCTCAGAGGAAATGCTTTTAGTTTCTCACTTTTGAGAATAATGTTTGCTGTGGGTTTGTCATATATGGCCTTTATTATGTTGAGGTATGTTCCTTCTGCGCCTACTTTCTGGAGTATTTTTATCAGAAACTAGAGTTGAATGTTATCAAAAAGCTTTCTCTGCATCTATTGAGATGATCATATGATTTTTATCTTTCAGTTTGTCAATATGGAATATCACATTGATTTATTTGTATATATTGAAGAATCCTTACATCTTTAGATAAAGCCCACTTGATCATGATGTATGATCGTTTTAATGTGTTGCAGAATTTCTGTTAGAATTTTGTTGAGGATTTTTGCATCTATGTTCATCAGTGATGTTGGCCTATAATTTTCTTTTTTTGTGGCATCTTTATCTGGTTTTGGTATCAGGATAATAGGGGCCTCACAGAATGAGTTTTCCTTCCTCTGCAATTTTCTGAAAGAGTTTGAGCAGGACAGGTGTAAACTTTTGGTAAAATTCACCTATGAAGCCATCTGGACCTGGGCTTTTGTTTGTTGGAAGAGTTTTGGTTACAAAGCTACAGCCATCAAGACAGTTAGTATTGGCACAGAAACAGAGATACAAACCAACGGAATAAGATAGAAAACCCAGAAATAAACCCACATGCCTATGGGCACCTTATCTTTGACAAAGGAAGCAAGAAAATACACTGGAGAAGAGACAGTCTCTTCAATAAGTTTCAATAAGAATGAAATTAGAACATTTCCTAAAACCATACATAAAGATAAACTCAAAATGGATTAAAGACCTAAATAAAGACCCAAAAATATAAAACTCTTAGAGGAAAACATAGGCAGAACACTCTCTGACATAAATCACAGCAAGATCCTCTGCGACTCACATCCTAGAGTAATGGAAATAAAAACAAAAATAAACAAATGGGACCTAATTAAACTTAAAAGCTTTTGCACAGAAAAGGAAACTATAAAAACGTGAAAAGACCACCCTCAGAGTGGGAGAAAAGAAAGCAAATGAAACAACTGACGAAGGATTAATCTCCAAAATATTACAAGCAGCTCATTCAGCTTACTACCAGGAAAAAAGACAACCCTATCAAAGAGTGGACAGAAGACCTGAACAGCCATTTCTCCAAAGAAGACATACAGATGGCTAATAAACACATGAAAAGATGCTCAACATCACTCACTGTTCAGTTCAGTTCAGTCGCTCAGTTGTGTCCGACTCTTTGCGACCCCATGAATCACAGCACACCAGGCCTCCCTGTCCATCACCAACTCCCAGAGTTCACTCAGACACGTCCATTGAGTCCTTGATGCCATCCAGCCATCTCATCCTCTGTCGTCCCCTTCTCCTCCTGCCCCCAATCCCTCCCAGCATCAGAGTCTTTTCCAATGAGTCACCTCTTCCATGAGATGGCCGGAGTACTGGAATTTCAGCTTTAGCATCATTCCTTCCAAAGAAATCCCAGGGTTGATCTCCTTCAGAATGGACTGGTTGGATCTCCTTGCAGTCCAAGGGACTCTCAAGAGTCTTCTCCAACATCACACTTCAAAAGCATCAATTCTTCGGTGCTCAGCCTTCTTCACAGTCCAACTCTCACATCCATACATGACCACAGGAAAATCATAGCCTTGACTAGACGGACCTTAGTCGGCAAAGTAATGTCTCTGCTTTTGAATATACTATCTAGGTTGGTCATAACTTTTCTTCCAAGGAGTAAGTGTCTTTTAATTTCATGGCTGCAGTCACCATCTGCAATGATTTTGGCGCCCAAAAAAATAAAGTCTGACACTGTTTCCACTGTTTCCCATCTATTTCCCATGAAGTGATGGAACCGGATGCCATGATCTTCATTTTCTGAATGTTGAGCTTTAAGCCAACTTTTTCACTCTCCTCTTTCACTTTCATCAAGAGGCTTTTTATTTCCTCTTCACTTTCTGCCATAAGGGTGGTGTCATCTGCATATCTGAGGTTATTGATATTTCTCCCGGCAATCCTGATTCCAGCTTGTGTTTCTTCCAGTCCAGCGTTTCTCATGATGTACTCTGCACAGATGTTAAATAAGCAGGGTGACAATATACAGCCTTGATGTACTCCTTTTCCTATTTGGAACCAGTCTGTCGTTCCATGTCCAGTTCTAACTGTTGCTTCCTGACCTGCATACAGGTTTCTCAAGAGGCAGGTCACTATTAGAAGAGTGTAAATCAAAACTGTGGTGAGTTATCACCTCGCACCGTTCAGAATGGCCATCATCAAAAAATCTACAGGCAATAAATGCTGGACAAGGTGTGGAGAAAAGAGAACCCTCTTGCACTGTTGGTGGGAATGCAAATTGATACAGCCATTATGTAGAACAGTATGAAGATTCCTTAAAAAACTAGGAATAAAACTATCATATGACCCAGCAATCCCACTACTGGACATATACCCTGCTGCTGCTGCTGCTGCTGCTGCTAAGTCGCTTCAGTCGTGTCCAACTCTGTGCGACCCCATAGACGGCAGCCCACCAGGCTCCGCCGTCCCTGGGATTCCCCAGGCAAGAACACTGGAGTAGGTTGCCATTGCCTTCTCCAATGCATGAAAGCGAAAAGTGAAAGTGAAGTCGCTCAGTCATGCCCGACTCCTAGCGACCCCATGGACTGTAGTCTACCAGGCTCCTCCGTCCATGGGATTTTCCAGGCAAGAGTACTGGAGTGGGGTACCGTTGCCTTCTCCGGGGCATATACCCTGAGGAAAGCATAATTGAAAAAGACACATGTACTCCATTGTTCACTGCAGCACTATTTACAATAGCCAGGACATGGAAGCAACTTAGATGTTCACTGACAGATGAATAGAAACAGAAGTTGTGGTACGTATATGAAATATTACTCAACCATAAAAAAGGAATGCGTTTGAATCAGGTTTAATGAAGTGGATGAACCTAGAACCTATTATACAGAGTGAAGTAGGTCAGAGAGAGAACAACAGATGTCATATATTAGCGCATATATATGGAGTCTAGGAAGATGGTACTGATTAAACTATTTTCAGGGCAGTAGTAGAGACACAGAGGACAGACGGGTGGACACAGGTGGGAAAAGAGAGGGTGGGATGAACGGAGTGAGTAGCACTGAATCATGTGCATTACCATATGTAAATTAGGTAGCCGGTGGAAATTGGCTCTATGACGCAGGGAGCTCAAACCCACGCTCTGTGACTACCTGGAGAGGTGGGATGGGATAGAAGGTGAAGGGAGATTCAAGAGGGAGGGGATATATGTATACCTGTGGCTGATTCATGTTCATATATGGCAGAAACCAACACAATATTGTAACGCAATTATCCTCCAATTAAAAATAAATAAATTTTAAAAAAGAACATCACAGTGATAGTGCAGTGTCCTTGGGTATACACTCCCCTCCAAGATAATCAAGTTGTACACATTAATAATATGCAGATTTATGTATGAAAGAGGAATCTCCTACACACGGGCCCACGAGGGCTCTGACTAGGGCATCATGCCTTCCTGAAGCCTGTATTCTAAATAGAGGAGGCCAAGAAAAGTAGTAAAAAAACAGTACCGTTCACTGTGTTGGAGGCCACACCTGAGTAGTACCACAGGCTGCAGCAGTTGGGAGATTCCAAGGGAACTGGCAGGCCCTGAGGTTCAAAATGCAGCAAACACGTGCCCAGCATCTTTCTTTAGTGGCCCCCGCAGAGCCTGGCTCTGGCCTTTACCCCACCAGTGCTGACTGAATGACAGTCATTGTATTTTTATTTGTTCATTAGCCTCAGGGGAGACTGCCCAGGCTAGGACTGTTCAGAACTGCCTTTCTGGATGAGAAACAGGCGTCTAGGGAGGAAGGAAGAGAGAGAAGCAGAAGCAAAGTGAAACCAGGTGGTGGATGCCTTCCTCCCTGGATCCTTTCTGCCAGTCCTCCCCCAGCAGAAATGAGGATGGTGTTAGCGTGAAGAGCATTGATCTTCCAGAAAGCGGCTCTGAACATGTAGACCCAGGACAGGTTTCTAAACAGCTGCGATTCCAATTCGAGGCAGGGACTTGATGTATGACCCCCATTAGAAAGTGTCTTAATGGAGAGGGCCTGCACTTTCTCCAGGTCCCCTCTGAATTAAACAACTGGAGTATTTGAAATCGAGGGTCATAAGTGTCAACAAGATGAAGAGCTTTGCCTCTTGATTAAAAGAGGCCTGTAAGTTACTTAGGAAGTTCTTGCCCACAAGAGCTGCACATGGTGGCTCTTCTGGAGGATTGTTTTGGGAGCTTTGGGTTTTATTTTATTTTATTTTATTTTATTGAAGTATAGTTGATATGGGCTTCCCTGATGGCTCAGTGGTAAAGAATCCACCTGCCAATGCAAGAGACTCAGGTTCAATCCCTGGATCAGGCATATCCCCTAGAGGAGGGCATGGCAACCCAATCCAGTATTCTTGCCTGGGAAATCCCCAGGCAAAGGAGCCTGGAGGACTACAGTCCATGGGTTCTCAGAGAGTCGGACATGACTTAGAGACTAAACCGCAACAGAGCTGATAAACAATGCCGTGTTTAATTTCTGCTCTGTGAACCACCGTTACACCCAGGGTGAAGTGCACCTGTTATCCCGAGGAGAGAGCATGAGGCTGAGACTGAAAATGCAGCTGGAGAGTTTCAGTCACACACTTTCGGGGAGAAATGAACCCAGGCAGGCTGGGAGGGGCACTCAGGGGATACACTTCCATTTCCTAACACCCTCCTGTTTGCCTCAATGTCAGCAGTGTCTTTGTTACCTAGCATGTTAATTACCAACCCCTCCTTCCCAGTCTTAAAGTCATGCTCCAGGGCCAGGCACTGTCCTTGAAATTGATGTCCCTCCAGGCATACCTCTTTGCACCCAGTTTGAGAAGCACTGGCACCAGGGAAGCGCCCACAGCCCCAGGTGCAGTCTAGTGTCCAGTGGAGTGAGGCTCACACTGCAGTCCCCATCCTAGGGGAGGGCTGTGGACTTTCCAAGAACACAAGGAGAACAGGAGTGGGGCACGGGGGCGGTTGCGGAGGGAGAGCAGAGCCTAAGCAGCGTCAGTGAGGGCGACGCGTCTGGAGCGAGAGGCGACAGATGTCTTTAGGTAGATGCCCTTATGGCAACTCTTCTGGAGAGAGAGGAAAACCCCAGTAATATTAACAGGGTTACAACAAATGAAAATTGGAAAATAAACAGATGGAACATGCCTCATAGTTTAGCTTTTATCATCAATAATTCTGAATCTGCAAGTGAATATGGCTAACTGTAGCTGAAACCATCTGCCTTTCACTTTAAGATTGTGTGTGGAATCCTGCTCTCCACCCAGGGGAGAGTTGAGGGGGGGAAGCGGGGAAGGGAGGGAAAGAGGGAGGAAGCGGGGCAAGAACCATTACTCTCAGCTGTCCTGTCCAAACAAACATGTGATCGCGCCTCGTGGAAAGGTCAAGTGCAGATGGACACCATCCATCTCTGGAGACTGAAAGTCAGCAGGCGGCACCCATCGTGTTTTTTCTGGGCTTGGGAGGACCCCTTCTGGCTGCCCTCTCGTTTCAAGTGTAAGCACCCTCCAGGCAGGCTCCTCGATTCTTCTCCAAGGCTGGGTTGGGTGTCCAGTGTCCAGTCTCTACTGCACGGCGAGAACGAGCTCAGCTCAGTGCATGCTCTCCTGGCCTTGCTGCGCTCCCCTCTGTCTCTCGAGTGTTCTGGAGGCTTAGCTGGGATCCCAAACGGCACGGTGGGTTATGAAAAGGCCACAAGAGGATGGGAAGGAGGGCTTCCTGCCTCGGGGAGTTAGAATCTAGTGAAGCTAGAATCTCCAAGACAGGGGCTGCTGATTCTGAGTCATCACCAACCCAGATCACACCTTGTCTTCATCACCCCCTTTTTGAAAATAACCTTTTTACTCAGAAGGCATGTCATCACAGCCTGCAGGAAATCAGTGTAAATGGCACATCACCCACAAACTCAGTTTTAGCCCGTTGTACGTCACATGCCCCCATTCCCTAGACCAACCCAAGAAACACAGGATGAAGCTTTTATCCCCTTGTAAATTGTGTCATGTGAGGTGCAAGTGAGTATGGAATTCTTTTTTTTTTTTCAAACATGACAGTAACTGGGTGGTGTTTTTTTTTTTTTTTTTTTTGAGCTTTCCTGAACACTTTTTAAAACAGATAACTAAAACATAAAAACCAACCAAAACTATCCAGTGGCAGTTTCAGAGAAGTACGTGTACGTGTGCATGTGGGCGTCTGTGCCCATGAGCACCAAAGGTATTCCAAAGACTTTTAATTTCTTAAGTGCCGACTACTGTTTGTTCGTGCCCTGGTGGTGTTAACAAGCAGTGGATTGTTAGTGACAATCACAGTCTCTCCGGCACTTGCAGCAGAAGGCTTGATTTAATCGAAGAGCTGTCATTTATTATTCTGTTGTGCAATTCCAGGGGGGTAGCTAACTGATCAAGCTCTGGCTCCCGGGAGCAGAGGGCTTTTTTTGTTGTTGTTATGTCTAAATCCTCAATACAAATTGCAGTATTTCTGGACTCCCAGCGGGACCCATTAGAGCCTGTGGGGCATTAACGATCATTAATAGTGCTGTCAGAGAGAAAGAGGGTTGGGGAGGGAAGGCAAGAAAGGGAGGGAGCCCTTGGGAGGGAGGGGAAGCGGGGCACAGAAGAATAGCCGGGGAGTTGTATGGCTTTGGCAGAAATGGAAAATGAACACATCTGCTTTGGTCCTAGCGCCCAGGGTTTGATGTGTGTTAGCAGGCATCTTTAATTACGTAAGGTTTCTACCAGCCAGGTGTTTACTTCCTGTGTTGAAAACCATCTTGTGGCTCAAATCCTCCATCCCCTTGTTTATCCTTCTCTCTCCCTCCTCAATGTCTTCATCTCCCCCAGAGTCAGTCTTAAATCTCCAACTCCAAAAACGAAACAGAAGGGGACTAAGAAAATGTGAGTGATTGGGGAGAGAGATTCCCTTCAAAACAGCGCCTCTGTACACACACACATACACACACACACACACACACACACACACACACACACATACACGTCACAGCATAATTTCCTGCCTTGCTTGTGATGTCCCATTAACTATGACTCCTTTTTAAGCGTTTAAATGTATAGTAATCAGGTAGAAATGTTTTAATCACTAACTAGCTTACTTACTGGGGCTGCGAAGGGAGGGTTAGGTATTAATTAGGATGGCATGCCAACATTTGCATTTGAAGTCTGCTCCTATTTAAGCAAGAGAACCCTGACCTAGGGTCCTGCTTTCAGAAGCTGACACCTGTTTCGAGAATCTTGCTCCTCTCAGAACCTGGTGTCCACACCAGGTCAACCCACCTTTGCCTTTTTAAGGTTGTGTTTTCCTCCTGTCTCTTCATTTTCCCTTTAAATCTCAGCTTCTTGAAATCTAATCTTCTTCATCCATCATATACCCAAAGCACAGAGAGGAATTTTTCTGAACTAATAGTGAGTAGTGTCGACTTCTTCCTTCACCCCGGCACTGCATGCCCGTGAGATACCAGATACTGCGCTTGACACAGGGACCGCAGCGGAGTGAAGACAGACCCGAAAGCTGCCCTCGGGGAGCTTCTGCCCTGGTGGGAGAGACTTCTTTTAAGACTCGTTCTTCTACTTATTTTATTTTTGGCTGCGCTGGTCTTCATTGCTACGCTCAGGCTTTCTCTAGTTGCGGTGAGTGGGGGCGACTCTCCGCTGCAGTATGGGAGCCTTTCATTGCAGTGGCTTCTCTTGTAGCAAGCCTGGGCTCTAGAGCGCTGCGAGCTCAGTAAGTTATGGTGCACAGGCTTAGTTGCCCCCAGGCATGTGAGATCTTCCCAGACTAGGGATCAAACCCGTGTCCCCTGCATTAGCAGGCAGATTCTTAGCCACTAAACCACCAGGGAAACCGGATAGAAGGGCTTTATTCAGGACTCCTGCAGAGTCATGAGAAGGACAACCTCAGTGCACAGGAGAGCCATGCGGACTAAGAAAGTGTGAGGCATTCTGACCTGCGGAGCAGGCTGGGGGGAGTTTCCTACAGAAGCTCTAGGTGAGTGGGATAAAGGAGCAACAGATGAGCAATTACTTCATTCTGGATACAGTACGACGTGAGGTGTTTTTCCATGAAAGAACACAGCAACCCGAGTTCATAAGGATTCACCAGTTTACGGATGAGGACACTAAGGTTTAGAGGAAGACCAGCTGCCTGTCCAGCGTGAGCCCGCAGCACTGATCTTGGCTCCATGGCCCCGGGCGCTAAGAGCTTGACCCTGGGAAGGTAGCTATTCCATTTTCTCCTTTTCACCTCTTTTGGCTTCTTTGAGCCTAGATAAGCCAGGCTGACAGGTTGAGCCATTTAGCTGGCAGGAGGCCTCAAACGGTGTGTGTGCCATGTACACAGCAGGAACAGTATCTGGCTTGCCGGTGGCTTCCCAAATTAGGCAGGACAGTTACAGAAGTGAGTCGACAGTCTCGAATGTGGAAGAAATACCGCATTTCTTTGCCTCCTTATATCAACTCTGTTTTCTGTTTGCAGCAGCCTTCCCGCAGGGAGCTTGAATTGGAGCTCACTCCCAGTGCTTCCATTATCCTTGGAGCTGTGCCCAGGGCCACTGTCACACCACTTGCTGAAGGACTGTGAAGTCTGGAAGTCCTCTAGGCTCGACGTCCCCCAGCCCACTATCCAGACACCTCTCATCTCTGTCCACACGAACACACTGGGAGCCTGGGATAGCCACTTCTCCCAGGGTCTCACTTCCTGTGGGCTGCCCCCAGACAGAGCCTGAGTCTCTGATGTTTGGAAAACAGCCCTCTCCTTGTCCCTCCATCCTGGTTGAATCTTCTTCTAGTCTTAGAGAAGCCACTCCCTACATCTGGGCACTAAGAGTTCTGACCTCAAACTTGATCTTCCTCCTTCAAATAGATTTTTGATGGCCTTTAAACTCAGTGCCAAAATTATTAGCAACTGAAGAAAACTAGCTGTCCTCTCCTTGAGGAACGTGTGGGGAAATATTTTCATCCCTTGGTTCCAGTGATGGACAGGGAAGCCTGGTGTGCTGCAGTCCATGGGTTTGCAAAGAATCGGACATGAGCAAGCGACTGAACTGAACTGAATAGGTTTATTGTTACTTTTTAATGATTTAATAGACATTTTACAGTTTTTTCAGTTTTAATAAGATAACTATCAGTAGATATCATTGACTCCTGTGGACTGTAGCCCACCAAGCTCCTCTGTCTGTGAGATTATCCAGGCAAGAATACTGAAGTGGGCATCCATTCCTTTTGCCAGGGGATCTTCCCAACCAAGGGATTGAACCCAGGTCTCCTGCTTTGTAGGTGGATTCTTTACCATCTGAGCCACCAGGGAAGCCCCTCAGTAGATATAATGTACATAACAAGAGCATTTTGGAAGCCCTCGAGAAAAGAGTGTAAGGGGGTCCTGATAACAAAACACCTGAGCATCACTGCAGTAGAACAAAGAAAGGGAAGAAAAACCAGACCAGTCATATTTCCATGTGGAATCAGCCTTGCCACTGTGACGGTTTCCAGTCTGGATTGTGTCATCCAGTGATAGGAAGAGTTGCCTGCATATGTCTGCTCTACCTTTCTTTTTTTTTTTTTTTCCTTCAGATCTAAAAATGGCATAAATAATAGCCCCCTAAACTGCCAAATCACACACCGCAGTTTCACAGAGGACAGTCACAGCTCGTACGTGTCTTTTGTGCTGGCATAGTAAGAGTTCCTCCTTTGACTATCCATTTCCTCCAGGTGGCTCAGTGGTAAAAAAAAAAAAAAAAAAAAACCACCTGCCAATGCAGGGGACACAGGAGACACGGGTTCAATTCCTGGGTTGAATAGATCCCCTGGAGGAGGGCATGGCAACCCACTCCAGTATTCTTGCCTGGGAAATCCCATGGAGGTGAGCCTGGTGGGCTACAGTCCACGGAGCCACAAGGAGTTGGACCCAACTGAGCACAGCACACCTTTGAGTCTCAAAGGTGGCCCAGTTTGGTTAACAAATTATAGGTTAGCCTACCTGAGTGCCCCTCAACTTGATGAGCTTATAAATAACAAATAAGATCCCCATCTTTCTGTAATTCAGAGAGTTAGGAAGGAGCTCTGTTTGGATCGATGGGCAGGATGTGGCTGGCAGAATGTGTCTGTGTGTGACCTTTCCATTCCAGCTCTGAGTGTAGGCCTCCCTGTTTTTCTCTGTCCGACGCCAGGCAGTCAGGTCTTCACCTCTGAGGTGGTGGTGAACTCGTGGGCCACATGCTCAAAAAGCCCCAGCAGTTCAGATGACCACCCCCCCACCCCGCCTCATTCATTTGATATTGGCGACACAGAGGCTTTTGCAGGGCTTTTTCTGGACATTGCTAAGCCTGCTGAGTCTAAGATTTCAAATGCTCTTCTGAGCTACTTGATTCAGAGGTGAAGCCAGACCACTTGGAGGGAAGTGTGAAATTCTTTGGAGTTCTTCAACTCACTTGTGACTCTATAAAAATTACCCGGGGGGTCAGAAGCAAGGAAGCAGGTGATGACGATGCTTCAAATGCTCCCCAACCCAACCACCACCACCTCTGCCTCCCTGGCCCCTTTCAGACCAGGGACTGAGGCAGCCTATGAAGCCTTCTTTCCTTCCCCCTCTTAGTAGGAAAATGTCTCTCGCTTCTCATAACGTTAACTTCCGTGATTTGGGGTGTACATTAAATGCCCCCTCCTACAGAAGACCGAGATCGTTGTAACACAGGAAACTTCTCTCTCTCACGTTCTGGGCCCAGGAGCACGGAAATTGAAATTCTCTTTAATTGACCATATGGTTAGCTTTGTGGCTTTGTGAAGCTATAAATCTTTGGTGTAGGTGTAACCCAGCAGAAATGTCACCAGAGGAAATCATTTCCTTTGGCTTTTTCCTCTTGTTACTTTCCAAAACTCACTTAAAAAAAAAAATTAACCCATACAGCTTTTGCTATATTTTATAGGCATTGATGAGTGAAAAGAGGGAGGCTACCAAGTCTTGGACAAGTGAGCAGGGATTCATCAGGCAGATCCAACGGTTCCAGCCACATTCTTGAGAGCTTGAAATCTGGCTTTTGCTGGTGCCAGCGATTACAAAAGAGGCCTACTCAGCTTTAAGCACTCAAGTGTTGATGGACAAAGTGCTAGTTTAACAGATCTGTGTAATGAGGAACAGGTGAATAAATAGAGGATTAGTGCACCCTTCCCAGTAACAGCCTTATTATCACATGTTATGTGGGGTTTTTGCCTCCATTTGACAACTTGGGTTGTGTAAAAAAAATTTAAGTAACACAACATAGAGTAAACCCTTCATAACAAAACATTGAAACAGTTAATCAGGACTTATAAAATCTCTGGGCAACCGTGATCTGTCAGCCAAAGTGGCTGTTTCTGATCAGATCCACAGCTTCCTAAATGAATAAATGGAGAAGCAGGCTCAGAAGCCACAGCCTCCATGAGAGGCACAATTGTTCTCCGTAACTGAAGACGGCAAAAGCCTGGGTGCAGTCAAAGAGCATTCCATTATGAGAGGGAGGGTCTAATAAAGGGACAGTTTTGAGTCTGCCCAGCCTGGAAGGCATGTTATTTATCCTGCCACCCTCAACACGATACCCACACCCAAAGCCAGCCACACTGATGAAGCTCGCTGCGCTCATAACCGGTGACTATAGTCCATGTTGTGCTCCTAGTGAGGTGTTTTAGTCCTGGCGTAACGCCCTCATTGAAAGGCAGCACCAGCGCTGAAGAGGTTGTCTACTTTTCCCTTGAATCGCCCCACAATCTATTGATCGTCTTATAAATTTTCAACGGTAGACATTGTATCCTCTACCCACAGCCCTTTGAAAGTTGCTTTCTTAGCAGCGCGTTTGTGTTTTAGATATTTACCTATATTAAGTAGAGCTCTGCTGCTGCTAAGTCACTTCAGTCGTGTCCAACTCTGTGTGACCCCATAGACAGAAGCCCACCAGGCTCCCCCGCCCCTGGGATTCTCCAGGCAAGAACACTGGCGTGGGTTGCCATTTCCTTCTCCAATGCAGGAAAGTGAAAAGTGAAAGGGAAGTCATCGCTCAGTCGTGTCCAACTCTTAGCGACCCCATGGACTACAGCCTACCAGGCTCCTCTATCCATGGGATTTTCCAGGCAAGAGTACTGGAGTGGGGTGCCATTACCTTCTCCAAAGTAGAGCTCTAGTTATGTTAAACAAATTTTTAAGAACGTATTTATTTGGGGCTGTGCTGGGTGTTGGCTGCTGCGCGGGTTCCTCTAGTTGCAGCGAGCGGGGGCTGCTCTCTGCTTGCGGTGCGCAGCTTCTCGTTGCTGTGGCTTCTGTTGCCGAGCACAGGCTTCAGTAGTCGTGGCTCCTGGGCTTAGCTTCCCTGTGGCATGTGGGATCTTCCCAGATCGGGGATCAAACTGTGTCCTCTGCACTGATTGGCAGGTGGATTTTGAACCACTGGGCCACCAGAGAAATCCCTCCAGTTTGTTTTAATTGCTGTGTATTATTTCATTATATGGATAAACCATGCTTTATTAATCCTCCTATTGGTGGACAGTTAGAGTATCTCTCATCTTTAGTTATGAAGATCTCCGTAGTGAACCAGGGTTCCTTTATATCAAGGATCGGGTGGGCGGGGTCCTAAGGCATGGGCAGCTTGACCTTAACTGCTTATTGCCAGTTGCTGTCTGCAGAGGTTGAATCTGTTTCCACACCCTGAAAGTGCAAGTATTCCATTTCCTCCATCTTGCCCAACTTTTACTCTCAATGTGCTGTGCTTAGTCACTCAGTCATGTTCAACTGTTTGTGACCCCATGGACTGTAGCCCACTAGGCTCCTCTGTCCATGGAGATTCTCCAGGCAAGAATACTGGAGTGGGTTGCCATGCCCTCCTCCAGGGGATCTTCCCAACCCAGGGATCGAACCCAGGTCTCCCACAGGCTGATTCTTTACTATCTGAGCCACCAGCTCCCTTACTCTCAGTAGACAAATATTTGAGTATTTGCCTTCTCTGATGGGTATAAAATCCTGTTTCATGATTTCTGCAATTTGGGTTTCCCAATTATTACTGAAATTGAGCATCTTTTTATTATAAATAGTTATTAGCTGTTCAACATGATGTATTTTGCCCATCTTTTAGGTTGGTTTGCTTGTGTTTTGTATTGTTTTTGTATTGCCCTGTAGAGTTCTTTGTATAATCTGGGTAGATTATTTTTTCAGTTATGTACTTTGTAAGCATCCCTTGTTTCCTTTACTCTTTTTGCAAAATAGCATAAGAGGTAGCCAGATAGGGAAGTTGGAAGCTGTAAGGTGAAGAGTCTTGTCAGTGATGCTCAGGAGCTCAGAGTCTCCTACAGGCAGTGGAGAGCCACTGCATGTTGTTAAACCGACAAATATAGTCGATGTGCTTTAGGAAGAAGAGTGTAGCAAAAGAATAGAATAGGGATTAAGGAGAGGAGAAACTTAAAGAAAGTGATGCCCAGTAGGAGGCTCTTTCCAAGAATCCAGGAGAAATGTAATGAGGACATGACACAGACCACGGAGGCGCCTTCTCGGGGGGTTTCCAGGGATCCCTGGGAATCTTCTGGGAGCTGGAGAGGAGGGCAGCGGTGAGACTTCAGAGGAGTGCTTCAGTTCACCTTCTCCTCTTGATTCACAGAGTTGCTTTCCTGTCTTGCCTTGGTGAGGGTAGTTTCCAAAAGATACGGCCACCCAAATCTACTTACCAGCTTAGAATGTTGTGGGTCCTTTGCAGTAAGGAACCCGCCTGCAGTGCAGGAGATGCAGGAGACTTAGGTTCTATCCCTGAGTCAAGAAGATCCCCTGGGGGAGGGCATGGCAACCCACTCCAGTATTCTTGCCCGGAGAATCCCATGGACAGAGGAGCCTGGAAGGCTGTGGTCCACAGGGTCACAAACAGCTGGACACGACTGAAGCGACTGAGTGCGAGCACTATGTCCGGTTAGATTTCCCTCCTGCCAGCAGGACACTCCGTCCAGAACCGACAGGTCTTAACTCCTCCCGGGCCCTCGCTTGCTCCCTTCCTGCCACCTTGTCTGCCGCTCCCTCTCTCTCCCTCTCTCTCTTTTTTTAAAATTTTATTTCCCATTTTAAATCTTGCACAGTATAATACAATAAGCATTAAATCATGCAAATTGGTCTGGGTTACATTTTGAAAAATGTTAAGAGGAAACTGTTAAGAGACCAGTTTCTGACAGGCAATGCATTTTAAAGTTGAGGGATTTGAAATATTTCAGCAGTGGACCTAAAACAGCATTATAAATTAGTTCAACTTATCAGCCCTAAACAGAATTATTCATCTTCCAAAAGGGTATTTCATGGCCGCTGGGCCCAAACGATCGTTCACCTTCATTTTTGCCCTGCTCTAAGGGTAGGTCTCACTTTACTGAATTCTCCTGATTCATTACTGTGTGTTACTTTATGAATTTTTTATCAGCATTTTAATAGCTCTTTCAGATGATTGAATGTAACTGATTCTTGTAGCAGAACACTGATTGAACAGAGAGACAGTAATGTATGTCGTAGGGGTTAGCTTCAAGCCAAGCTACAGAGTCTTTTACCTATAAGATGTGCTTTTTCCCCCTCACTAAGAGTCTCTGCAGACAGGAGCCCCCACCCCTCACCCCCACCTCCTCCCAGACACCTGCATCTTGCTTCTCCATCAGGAACTGGGGAGGAATCTGCCATTTTCAGTTTCAAGCATGGTACTGCAAGCAAAGAAGGGAGAAAATCAGTGCCGGCCTGAAAACGTCCTCTTCCTGCCCATCTTAAAAGTATGAAGTTACTATGGTTTCCAGGGTTCTTAGGATGAGAGGAAGACCAGTGGGAGGGGAGTTTGTGGAAAGAGCTGAGTGTGAATCCCAGCTCTCACCTACTTTGCAACCTTGGGCACTTCATCCCATTGTCCTGAGTATTTTCACTCCCTGTACATCAGAATATCCCATCTTTCTCAGCTGTTGTAAGGATTAAATGAGAAATTATACTTGAAAGCCCCAAGCATATAGCAGGCCCTCAGGAAATGTTTGCTGCATATAAATAATGCACGTGAAAGCACTTTTAGACTTTCAAAGCACTGTGCAAATATAAGTTATTAATATAAGCCAGAGTGATGCCTGAGCAACAAGGGTAGACTTCCACTTAGGATACATACTGAACGCTAAGTTGGTCCTTTAGAAATTGCTGTTTACTGATCAACAGTGGTCAAGTATCAGCCATTTGATATTGCCCGACCTGATAGTTTTATATTATTTGATCAAGTGTAACTTTTTTGTGATTAAAATGAAGGGAAAAAAAAAAAACTGTGGGAGATTTATGTTGAGGGAGTTAGAGAATTATATAGCTATAGGAGACCTTACAGATAATTAAGTACAGTCCTGTCTACAGGTGAGAAAACTGAGATCCAGGCCACACTGTCATAAATAGTAGCTGCTGCTGCTGCTGCCGCCAAGTCGCTTCAGTCATGTCCAACTCTGTGCAGCCCCATAGACGGCAGCCCACCAGGCTCTGCCGTCCTGGGGGATGCAAGAACAAACCCGGTTTTCATTCCTGGATCCCCGGGCTTATGTCCTGCATCACACAGCCTTACCGAGAATGCAATTTGTTCACTCAGCCAATATGTAACAGAACGCGAGAGAGAACCTAGGGTCCTCTCAAGCCTTGACTAGGAGCCTTTAGTCTGTGTATGCCAAGTCCTGTGAGGCACCCAACACCAGATAATTCCCAAGAGGGCTCCCCCAGCAACAGACTGACCTAGAATGGTGATGAGAGAAGAGTCAGAATGGGTTTTCAATATTGGTAGACTGGGTTTGGTGATATCAGATTAGTGGACTCTTGCCTGAATCTGAGCTCACAGATCCTAGCTACCTTTCCATGCTTGCAGTCTCTTCTACCCAGGAAAGAACCCTAGTTGAGGTTGACAGGAATTAGTAGAGAACCAGCTGGAATGCTGCATTGCTGAGTATCTTGCATATGATCTGTGTCCAGCTAAGTTAATGATAGAAATTGTTCACTTTCTCAAGCTTTAAAAGCCATAGATCAATCCAGAAAAATACATAAATGGAAAAGGGGAACAGGCATAAAATGAAAGTTACACATCTGATTTAGTAAATGAAAATATAGCTGCTTGGTTAGGTATTTTCTCTGTGAAATGCTGATAAAATATTTGAATCACCAATACTTTTATTTGCTCCCTTGTTCATGTCAACATCTTAATGTGAAATATAATAACAATGAGCATTGAGAAGCAATCTGGCAAAGCCTGCACCAAATTTATTCTAATGTTCTTTTTTATTTTTAAATCCAAGTCTCCAAATGTGCTTTTAAGGGTATTTTGCACAATATTTATCTTAATAAGATTGTAGAATTGAAATATAGCATTTTGGGGCAAGCAGAGTACAGAAAGAAGTTATATGAAAGTTGAGTAAAGATTAGGGGGTTTTATTGTTGATTTTCTTAATTTTGCTAAATTATGTGGCTATAGAGGGATGAATGAAGAAGGGATACTCTGGAGGAGAGAGTATACACCACATGTCATACCAACAGTTACTGCTTAGGGACTTTTTTCCGCTAGGGAACAAAAAAATCCACACACTCAAAGCCTTTTCTGGCCCTGTTCTTTTTCTTTTACATCAACTCCATATCTTTTTTCCCAATTGAAAATTGTTGGGAACCTCCAGTATCAAAAAAAAAAAAAAGGTGGCATCAGCTAGGTCATGGGGAACTCTGGGACTCAAAGGACTTGTCTTTGAAAAGATAAAGGACAAACTCGAATATAGTTAAGGAACATTTTAGGTTTATTGGTTCAAGAACTCTTGGAAGAACAGGACTAATGTCTTTTTTTGGCCCAAAATCTCACATTTTGAAAGGGAAAGCCCCCTGAGGTTTTATTTTGGACTGAATTTTTTTTTTTTTTTTTTTTTTTTGGACACGCCACATGGCTTGCAGGATCTTAGATTAGTTCCCCAGCCAAGGGTGGAACCCGTGCCCTCAGCAGTGAAAGCGTGGAGTCCTAACCACTGAACCACCAGGGAATCCCCTTGTGCTCCATCCTTTGAAAATATGTTGAATGAGCGGATGTTGAGCGGAGATGCTGTGCCTTTTCTCCCCAGCCCAACCTTGGAGCCTAAAACCAATCACTCTATCGCAAAATGAATAAAAGCTATGTCTGAATGCCACTAAAACTCAATTAGAATTTAATAGAGAACATAAACAGAGTGTTAACCATGGCGAACTAACTTTAATGTGAGTCCCAGGGCTCAAGAGCAGGCGTAATAGCTCAACAAAAACAAAACCCTTTATGGATAGCTTCACATCCCATATGCTACACCCAACAACCCACTTAGATAAGCAGTACAGAGCTTATCAGTGTTTTATAGACTGGGAGAAATTGAGACTTAGAGAGGTTGTAACTTGCCTAAAGACATAAAAAGTAACATTGGCAGGATTCTACTGTATCACTCCACTGCCTGTGCCCAGCTTCAACCCACTTAGATGTTCTCATCCGCTGAAGACCAAGAAAGAATTAGAGTAGGGATGAATTGCCAAGAGGCTATTGGTTGCATGCAATTTTTTAAAAAAATATTTGTATTGCAGTGTAGTTGTTTTACAATGCTTTGCTAGTTTCCACTGTACAGCAGAATGAATCAGCTATTTGCATACATATATCCCCTCTTGTTTTTAGATTTCCTTCCCATTTACATCACCACAGAGCACTGAATAGAGTTCCCTGTGTTATACAGTAGGTTCTCATTAGTTATCTATAGTATCAAGGGTATATATGTGTCAATCTCAATCTTCTAATTCACCCCCACCCCCCACTTCCCTCTTTGGTACTCTCAGGTTTGTTCCCTACACCTGTGAATCTATTTCTGCTTTGCAAATAAGTTCATCCGTACCATTTTTATATAAGCGATATAATACCACATATAAGCGATATAATACGGTAATTTGTTTTTCTCTTTCTGACTTACTTCACTCTGTGTGGCGGTCTCTGGATCTACCCACATCTCTGCAAATGGCACTATTTCACTCCTTATATTTTTAAAACTTTACTGAGATGGCATTTAAAAATTATAAAGTTGACCCATTTTAAGTTTATAATTGTTAGTTCTTTTCATATAATGGATACAAACTCTTTCAAAATAAGTGATTTGCATATATTTTCTCCCAGACTATAACTTATCTTTTCATTTTCTTAATGGTGTCTTTCAAAGCCCCAAAGTTGTCGGTTTTGACGAAGCCCAATTGACCATTTTCTTCTTCCATGGTATGTACTTTTGGGGTCGTATCTAAGCAGTCTTTGCCCAGTCTTAGGTCTGCTTACTCTGTTTTCCAGGCCTAGTGATGCTCAGTGTTTAGTCACTGAGTGGATGAATGAACACACGTCCCTAACTTTCACCCTTGTGTCTCAGATGGAGAACAAGTGCCGAGCTCTGTATTCTCAGCTCATGTAGGTGATTATTCTGAAAGTTGATGGAGCTGTGATGGCAAAAGGCTGTACCATGTGAAGAGATGTGGAAGGCAGGGAGGACGTTCTGCCCTGTCACATCACTGTGACAGTCTTCTCAGGGTGGGCGGTTGGCCCACGTGAGACCAAACATCTCTGTAGGTCAGAGCAGCATTTCCCGAGGGGTCCGAGTCCTCTGCAACTCTGAGGTGCCCGCCAGGCTTTGTGGGAAATCTCTCAAAGTCCTTAGACTCCAGTGTTTTGCTGATGCTTATGGTTCTTTATTCAGCTTTTTTGCTTTTGTCAAAATATATTACCTATACTCTTGACTTGGTTATACCTACAAAATACACTTTCTGGGACTTCCCTGGTGGTCCAGTGGCCAAGACTCCATGCTCCCAATTCAGGGGGCCCAGGTTCAATCCCTGATCAGGGAGCTAGAGCCCCCATGCCCCAACTGCATGTACCAATGAGGACCTGGCATAGCCAAATAAACAGATAAAAGTCCAGGGGGCTGCAAAGAGCCAGATGCAACTGAGCACCAATAGCACCAAAATAAATATTTTGAAAATAAGTAGAAAACAAAATACATTTCTGTCTTTACGTTGTACTGCTGTAGATCACCTTTTCCCTGTGGGCTCTATTAGGACATGAGAAGGCACCTGTAGGCAGTCTTTGATGCACTGCTCTACTATGATACCAAGAAGGGAAGAAGAAAAGCTCCAGTCTGTAGCATTTGTTGTTTTAATTTTGTCATTCTCCCTTTAAATGGCCCGTTAAAATTAACATGGAGATTTTCTGCAGCTGTTTGAAGTCAGATACAGGCAGCGTGATTCTGCTTTTACTAGGTATTTAATAGACAAATCCCTTACCCTCTTAGAGCTTTAGTTTCCTCATCTGTTAAATGAGGCTGATAGTACCAAACTTAGAGGGTTATTGAGAAGGTTAAGTAAAATAAGATGTGCAGTCTTACTGTGGTGATCATGTACACAGGATGCCACTGCTGCTGCTAAGTCGCTTCAGTCGTGCCCGACTCTGTGTGACCCCATAGACGGCAGCCCACTAGGCTCCCCCATCCCTGGGATTCTCTAGGCAAGAATACTGGAGTGGGTTGCCATTTCCTTCTCCAGTGCATGAAAGTGAAAAGCGAAAGTGAAGTCGCTCAGTCGTGCCTGACTCTTAGCGACCCCATGGACTGCAGCCTACCAGGCTCCTCCGTCCATGGGATTTTCCAGGCAAGAGTACTGGAGTGGGGTGCCATTGCCTTCTCCGGTACACAGGATACAAAGCTTTATTATAAGTTCGATTATGATTATTAGCATTATTATTGCTATGGCTACAGTTACTGCTCCTGGAGAATGGAATGGCAGCCCACTCCAGTATTCTTGCCTGGAGAATCCCATGGACAGAGGAGCCTGGAGGGCTACAGTCCATGGGCTCGCAAACAGTCAGACACAACTTAGGGACTGAACAATAAGAGCAATTACTGCTCTCAAGAAGGGAATTGCCATCAAGTAAGAACAACCCAATAGGCACTGTGTTTATAGAAACAGAGATACTTAGGTATTCTTTCCATATTTATACCGTTACCTGGTGTCATAAGTTCTGTGACAGTTTGTTGAAAAAAAAATACATCAAATAAGTAGCAGGGAACAGAGAAAATAGCGACGAAGAACAAGATGACAGACACAGAAAACTGAAGGGTCAATATAATTGCCTCAGCTGAGCTTCAGATTTGACACTGAGATTCCTGGCAGCCAACGTCCAATTCTTTATGAAATTACTTAGAAAAGAGACCATCGTTTCTTCAAGAATCAAGCTGCTTGTTCTCAAGCTTCATTGCAAGATAACTTTCTCACATGGGATTTTCTGTAGTGAACAGTGCCTTTCTCAGGTGCAATAACAGATCTTCTATGACTGCTTCTTCTAGTAACTTTTTGATAAGAGCAAATGGTATGACATTAAAATACAATTCAGTGACAGCGGTTCTGTGTGGGACTAAAGTACTGTGGCCCGAGTGTGAAGTTGTGAGATGGTCAGGTTTGATCCACGGATAGAATTTAGAGTGTTTCGAAGAATGGATGAACTGCTTGTCCTTCAAATAATCTTTTGTAAATATTGCTTTTCTCAGCTGGGCTTTTGATAGGAGTTGAATGGCAGACAGTTTGAGATTGTCTTCTCTGACAAGAGCCTGGTGTGTTTGTATTCTCTGCTGCTGGCTCAGGGCAGAGCCTTATGCCTTAGAAATCAGGAGTGCAGGTGGTAAAGTTGAAATCTTATTGTGAAAACTGGACCCCTGCCTACACAGAAGGCCATTCCACCTCTCCTTAAGAACAACTGCGAGGGTACTTGCAAGCGAATCCAGACTCTTTGGGAATCAGTTTGGGGGTCTTCTCCAGCACCCGTAACCACATTCTAGACCTTAGATCAGCAGGTCCCAACCACAGTCACCCCCACCCTGGTTAGGGGTGGAGCCAAGAGAGAGGGTGTTACATCCGATTGCTGGAAAGTATAGAGCCTGTCCTACCTCTTTAGCATCCTTTGAGAGATACCCGTGGGTCGAGAAAGAGTCTGTAGTGGAAACATTACCTGTGTGTGTGAGAGCTTAGTCGCTCAGTCGTGTCCGTCTCTTTGCAGTCCTTTGGACTGTAGCCTGCCAGGCTCCTCCGTCCATGGGATTTTCCAGGCAAGAATACTGGAATGGGTTGCTATTTCCTTCTCCAGGGGATCTTCCTGATCCAGGGATTGAACCCAAGTTTCCTGTGTCTCCGCATTGCATGCAGATTCTTACGCTGCTGGGACATTAGGGAAGCCTGTTATCTGAGTTGTTCCAGGCAAAAGACGGTGACTCATTGCTCTAGCCTGTGGCCAGAATGTTTCCAGCTTAGATTTCTAGCTGTTCCTGACTGCCAGCAATAGATTCTCTGTAATTCCTTCACAAGATATGAAGTGACATCATTTCTTGGTAGACCTGGCAGATCAACTAGCTCCAAAAATGCACCTTAAGTCATTAAATGAGTGCATCTGCTCAGTGAAGTTATTCGAACAAGCCAGTTACACATGGAGGCAGGCCTAGAATCTCAGTTTTTGCTAGTTACTACCGAACCATTCTTTCTGACCACAAGTGCCAAGACCGTTTATTTATCTGTTGACACGACTGTGTGTTAGGGTCTGTAAGGAAGAGCTGTAATTGGGGAGAGAGAATAATAAGCAGAAAGGAGCTACATTGAAAATCCGGTCTTCACGCTTTCCTGAGGCCAGAGGAAGCCATGACTTACTCTGGTTGAAACTGCTTCCACCACGTGGCCGCTCAGGGGTGTGTGTGAGAGAGAGGATCAGAATGAAGAGTGAAAGTAGCTGTTGGGCTTGTTGGCATCCAAGGGCCTCAACAGCATCAGTAAATGTCCAGCTCGGTCCATTTCAGGCCCGCAAGCCGGTGTTAGCTGGTGGAAGGGCTCTGGGCTGCATTAAGCTCCCTGGCAACAGAAAACATCCAGAGCCCAGAGGCCTTTTCTTCCTCGCACAGGAGTATGGGGTTGCCCAAGATGCCCGGAGAAGCCAGAAGCATCAGGCAAGCCCTTTGCGAATTTGTTGTCTGGACGTCCACCCAGCTTCTCAGCTTTTGCATGGCTTCACGTTGCCTTGACCATCATCCCAGTTCATTAAATGTTAATGGGTTGTTAATATAGGAAGAGTAATCCCCTGAAGTCCCTTTAACATGTTTTACTCTTCCTCTCAAATAAATGATTCACATCAGTAGGAATTGCTCAATATATGGTGTCTCTGAGAGTGCTCGCTCCTGGAGGCTTTCTCCTGTAGTTTATAGCCCAGGGTGGGCACCTGGATAAGATCTTAAGTAGAGAGAGTGATGAAGCTTTGTATCAGCTGGTGAGATGGAGGTGGGGAAGGGTCTGCTGAGAGCCTGGCTTGTGGGTGAGGGCATTTTCACAAATCGCACTGTTCTTTTCCCTCTTGGTTGGTCCTGCTTATAGAATCAGAGCATCTTCGAGATGGAAAGGGCCCTGAAGTTATTTTTCCCAGCATCCCAGTCTTCACAGAATTTCTTCCACAGCCTCCCTGGCAGATGGTCACATGGAAAGAGTGAACGTGTTAGTCACTTAACCGTGTCTGACTCTTCGAGACTCCATGGACTATAGCCCACCAGGCTCCTCTGTCCATGGAATTTCCCAGGCAAGGATACCGGAGTGGGTTGCTATCCCCTTCTCCAGGGGATCTTCCTGACCCAGAGATCAAACCTGGGTCTCCTGCATTACAGGCTGATTCTTTATCATCTGAGCCACCTGGAAAGCCCCTCTTACTTCTGGGGAAGGGGCTTTACCCCTTCCTGAGGCCCTGATCCTGCTTTTCCACAATGCTCCTAGTGGAAGTGTTTCTTCTCCTATCCACTCACATAATTCCTCTTCCTCAGGACGCTTATCATGGTTTCAGGCTTCATTGGTTAGGTTGCTGCCCCTTGTAGACTAGAAGGTCCAGGAGGCCAAGTCCTCTTTGGCTCACCTTTTTTTTTTTTTTTTTTTAAAGTCTTTTGGCCACTTTGAGTAGTTATGTGGGATCTTAATTCCCCAACCAGGGATTGAACCATAACCCCTGGACTGCCAGGCAAGTCCCCTTGCTTGCCCTTTAGCATAGTGCCCACCCAGTGAAGGTGGCCGGTGTTATTTGTTGAATGAATGGAGCAATGACTGCGTGCACTCAAGTTCAGAAATGTCAAAAGGCAACTCAGAAGGGATTCTGTCACATGTAAATGGGAAGTCTTCCTTCCCAGATGCCAGCTGATCTGCTCACAATGACTTTAAAGTGAATGTGGAGGAAGGAATGGGGAGAAGCACCCAGGAAAAGGCTTTTAAAAGTCAAGCACTACAAAACCAGGTAAAATAAAGGGGCCTGGAGATTATCAGTTTGAATGAGAAAGAAAAAGCACAGCGTGGGTGAAGCCTAGTGACACCCAAGATAAAAAATGTTATTAGGACTAAGTGCCATTCAGAGCCTGGGAAAATCAAAATGATCGTGATTTTTGAAGCCTAGCGTGGTAAATATGACCTCAAAAATATCATTGAGATTTGGTGAGACTCAAACAGACTGGAAAAGTCCTCCCTGGGGGAGGAAAGATGAAAGAGGCCTACTCTGTGGACAAGATAGTTCTTGGAGTTCTTGGAGTAGAAATCCACAGAGCAGAGAGCGCGACTTGGAGGAGGGCCTTCAAGTGAGGAGAGGAGGACGTCAAGCCTCAGGCGCCCACAGAAGGAGCCCAGACGCAGATACTGGAGCACCTGGCTGATGGCCCCGGCCCTTCCAGTTCATCTCCTGGTGGACGAGGCTCAGATCCTGCCGGAATCCCCAGCACAGGAGTGGTGGGTCTGTGACGCACAACCTCTGAGCCCTGGTCTGGGAGAGCCGTTCTGCTGAGTCTAGTCTCAGAGGAAGATCACAGTCCACGTGCTTCTTGCTCCCTTTCGTCTCCCACGTCTCCTGAGCCACTGAGTTTTGTCACTTTTCTCTTCGGAAGGTCTCTCAACCTTTCTGCTCCCGTAGCTCAGACCTCAACTTCCCTCTTGGGCATCTCCTCAGATGCACAACCAACTCACAGGAGAGGGCCTGTCCTTGCAAGCCAGCTCTCTGCTCATCATCGCTGAACCCTCCACATTCTCTACCCACGTCTCCCTAGGGTGTCCTTTCAGCCCTTCACCCACTTCTTACCAGTCATATTCGGTACAGCTTCAAGATCCTGCCTCTGTCCCATCTCACTTTCGAAGCTTCCTCGACTGCTCAGCCATCTCCTACCGCTCCGGGCCTGTTTCCTCATTTCCTTCTGTACCTCTCAGGACGTGCCTTCATCATCTTTATTGTTGTTTTAGAGTTCCTACCTTCCTCTCTGCCATTCCCCAACCCTCACCGACCACTTGCTGGTCTCACTCCATCCTTGTCGTTGGTCAGCCCAGGCCCTGGCACTGGGATCTGCATACAGGTGGCACTCGGTCATTGTTCATTGACATGAACGGGATGTGTCTTCCCAAGACACAGATCCTGAATGCTTCTGACTTTTCAGCATATTTTCACAGAGTCAATTTGAGATCCTTCCTAGAATGGAGGTCAAGCCAGCTGGGTGCGATTCCTGGGCTTCCCTATTTGCTCCCATTTGTCTCCGTTTCACCAGTCTCTTCCTCTCCAGAAATCCATTAAGATGACAGAGTCTCAGTGGCCTCTGCAGATTCCCTCATGCTCTAGAGTGCTATGCACCGGGGCCAGCAGACATTAGCTCACTTTAAAACACTCTCAGTGCACTCTGGGTGACTGGGCACAGTCCCATGCTTGAGGCTTCTGCTCAGTGGTAGGGGTGAAAATCCAGTCCCTCCAGCAAAGTGTGATGAGCTGTCTCTCCTCACATCGGAGCTGCTCAGTGCTTTTGGGTTTTTCTGTTTGTTTGGGTTTTTTTTTGGTTGAACTCACCACGCAGTCCCTCAGTATTTCAAGGGCACAGTCACTTAGCTGTAATAACTGCTCATACTGTTTACTCAACAATTTTAGATATAGGTCAGTGTAATAGTTCAGGCTTCCCTGGTGGCTCAGATGGTAAAGAATCTGCCTGCAATGCGGGAGACGTGTGTTCAATCCCTGGGTCGGGAAGATTCCCTGGAGGAGGGCATGGCAACCCACTCCAATATTTTTTCCTAGAGAATCACATGGACAGAGGAGCCTGGCGGGCTACAGGTCCGTAGAGTCACAAAGAGTTGTCATGACTGAAGCAACTTGGCACGCAACGTAATAGTTATTTTGCAAATCCTAGAAACTCTTCTCACGTTTGCATTCTTCTATGCCTTTGCTCACCAAGAAAAAAGATGTCCTTCTTTACCTGAAGAGGTAGTACAAATGGAGGGAACTACATTTCTCACTTTGCTGTACCTATTCCACTTCTTTCTTTGTTAAAAGGGGGTATAAAAGAGAAAGGAGAAAACCCTGGCCTACATAAATAGCACTAAATATAACAGTAGAAATGGGCTTCCGGGTGTTAAACTGTACAGAGAGGTTGTTATGGCAACCTAAGGCGCCAGTATTAACGCAATACCATCAAACTTGTGACTGTGATGGTTGCTGTGTTCTCCATGGTTTGTCTTTCTGCTAGGACAGGAAGCAAGGCTTTTATGTAATCAGTGACATCTAGATTTAAAATCAAGAGACAAAGTAGGAGAGGTTCTGGGGTCCAGAGCTGGGTTCCAGGCCGAGTTTTATATTTCCCTTTGAAGAGAAATGGGACCACTCTTAACCAATCTGCCTCAGTTAGCCTTGTTCTAAGCACATAGTTTTGAATGTGGAGGATGAATGATACAGATAGTCCATTAGTTCCCTAAAGGGAGTCTGAAGTTCTCTTGAATTTTAAGGAGCTTTTTGACCGGAATGTGAGATTGATCAGAAGAGTAAGATGATACGATTCTGTGGTAACTGTCCAGGAGGACAGGTTCCCAGAGCAGTAATGGGCTGTGGGCTTGGATTCCCCATACAGAAGGAATCCTGGTGTCTGCGGGGAGAAGGAGAGATACAAATGAGCAGGAAACGGGAAACCCTGGTTATTGCTGAGAGGAAAGGCTTGTGGCAGGTGCTGCCCTGTGCAGCTTGGGACTGTGAGTTCAGCGAGGGAGGAGGAGACCAGAGCATGGGCCTTCCTGTGTGGTGGACGCCGGTCAGGAGCAGCGTGAGGCTTCAGTGGCGATCCTGTGCTTAATCTGCCTGCCAATGCATAGGACATGGGGTCGATCCCTGGTCCAGGAAGACCCCACGTGCCCCACATCCCCTGAGCCTGCGTGCTCCACAACAAAAGAAACCACCACAATGAAAGCCCACACACCACAACGAAGAGTAGTCCTTGAACGCTGCATCTAGAGAAAGCCCGAGTGCAGCAACAAGGACCCAGCACAGCAAAAAATAAATAACAAATGTATTTTTTAAATAATGATAATAAAATGTACTTTATAGATATAGCCTGACATGCAAATCACTTTTGTTTCCTAAAACGAGAGATGTGTGTATAATTGTTTACTAAGTCGTGTCCAACTCTTTGCAACCCCATGGACTGCAGCATGCCAGGCTTCCCTGTCCTTCACTATCTCCCTGAGTTTGCTCAAACTCATGTCCATTGAGTCAGTAATGCCATCCAACCATCTCATCCTCTGTTGCCCCCTTCTTCTCCTGCCTTCAATCTTTCCCACCATCAGGGTCTTTTCCAGTGAGTCAGCTCTTTGAATCAGGTGGCCAAAGTATTGTAGCTTCAGCTTCAGCATCAGTCCTAATGAATATTCAGGACTGATTTCCTTTAGGATTGACTGGTTTGATCTCCTTGCAGTCCAAGGGACTCTCAACAGTCTTCTCTTTTAAACTGCAGTTGAAAAGCATCAGTTTTTTGGCACTCAGTCTTCTTTATGGTCCAGTTCTCACGTCCGTACATGACTACTGGTCAAACCATAGCGATACGGACTTTTGTCGGCAAAGTGATGTCTCTGCTTTTTAATATGCTGTGTGTAGAATAAGGCCTGGAAATGGAAAGGTCAACAGAGGTCAACAGTTTAGGTGGTGTTCGAGAATGTGCCATCTAGAAAGGAGTGTTGAGCCCCAGGTTCAAAAAGAGAGAAGAGGAAAGCAAGGGTGGGCAAGCCAAAGAGAGGAGGTAACAGCAACCAGAAAACTTCTCCTCAAATACTGTCTATTTATCTAAAGAATCACCTCATTCATAAGCCACAGCCACGTGTAAACCTTGCCATGCTCTCTGAGGGAGATACAGGAGCGCTTCCAGACAGCACTCACCAACCAGCCCACAAAAGGGCCCAGAGCCTCTCAGATCCAAGATACCACAGACACACAGAGAAGCTGCCTCTCATGGGCAGACCCTTGAGTGGGGAAGCCTAGAAAACCCCAACATCACAAACTGAACTATTCCGCAATTTCTTCCGGATGCTGTCTTCACTTTCCTGGAAAAGAGAATAAAGAACCAAAGTTCAGCAAGAGCAGTGGAATGCACATTTTAAAAACTTAAAAATGTTAGTGGAGTCCCTTCACAAATAGTTTTTTCATTTGATTCACACAGCGATCATGTGGGCTGGGCAGAATGGAGAGAGATGCTCCCATTTTACAGATGAAAACAGTGAGGCAGTGTGGCAAACCACACAGACCTGGCAGAGCTGTGCCTTCTCCAGAGCTGAACCCGGAATTGAGTCCTCCTCCATGGTCAGACTGTCACCTTTTCTATGGAAAGGAGCCTTGAGACACCAGACCAACCCCACCTATAAAAGAAATGTCAGATCACACAGAATCCACATAAACTTGCTCGAAAGGGCTCCTGCCTCTTCTCACAGGCTGTCCTTCTTACTACTGGCATATCTGCTGAATGTCGCAGCTTCAGCGCCCAAAGCCTTGCCAGAAAACAGGCTGCCAGCCGGCAGGGTGGGGGATGCTGTGAAGTGGTCGAATCTGGAAGAGGGCGGGGCGTGCGGGAGGGGAGGCGGTGACCAGGGTTCCCAAGGGCAGTGATTAAACAGGGCTTTGTGTCCATTCAGACACTGTTTCCGGGACCTCACTTATTTCTGCTTTCCAAATAAATAAATATCAGAGAGGATAGCCGGGGTCAGTCTAGAAAATTAGAATTTGCTTGGGGGGAAGAAAATATGTTCTGGAAAAGATAAACAGTAGCTTGCCGTTTCACTGTTGGAACATTTGTTACAAGGTCCCAGTATCGATCTTTTATCACCCAATTTCCAGTGGGAGCTGTGATATATGATGGCACCAGGAAGCCCTAATTCGGGTGGGTGAATCAGGGAGGGCCTTCTACAGAGTCTGCAGCAGGGGGGCATCCATCTCGGGGCCTGCGAGGTGGGGCAGGGGTGTCACTGGCTGCGGAATTCCAAGGGGAGTTCTATGCTGAGCTGTGTGCAAATGCATATCCAGGCTGGAGAGTGTTAGGGGTTTATGAGGAGGGTGATTAAAATTGTATCAAAGAGGCTTGTGCAGCTTATGGTTCAAGTTAACTGTATGAAGTAAACAGGCTTTAACGGCCTCCTGGGAGTGTGACAGATAGTCTGTGGGTGTTACGGCAGCATGGTACCGGTGAATGTTCTGGCCATCCCAAACTAATCACCATCTGTGAGCACAGGTCTCTGGGGAGCGTCTGGTGGTTGGACAATCATGGTAGTTAGCATTTTTAATCAGCTTCTGTGCAGCGCAGATAGAAACCTTATGCTCAAGCCTTTCTTTTTTTCCTAGCCATGTAGAATTACTTCAAGCAGAGCAGACGAGGATTTGGGCTGTGGCTTCTGCAAGACATGCTTGGTGGTTCTCGCCACTCCCTCTTCCCCAGGCCCCAGCCTGAGCGTGAAAATTAGCCTGGCCACTTGCTCACACTCACTGCTCTTACGGCTTCTCTTCACCAGTAGCAGAAGGGACCTCCGGGGGAGTGGGAGGGGGGTTTGCCTCTGTGTTCAGTGGGGCATGCTGTCTCCAGTCAGTTTCTTTCTCCCCGCCTTTCTCGCCTGACTGGCCCTTTCATCCCCACCACCCGGCCCCTGCCCTAACACACACTTACCATAGTGCACGGACAATCTTTTTTCTCCTGTTGTTGTTTTGGGGAGACACCACTTGAGGCCTAGAGTTGGGTGCCCTGTAGGAACCAAGGCATGAGGGAAGCTTGGTGGTACCATCCTTGGAAGTCAGCAGGCTGCAGACAGCTGATCCTGTAATCGGGGGTTAAAGGGGACGGTATCGGTTTCTTTTTGGTCCAAACGACATTGTTGTTGTTGTTGTTGTTGTTCAGTTGCTCAGTCGTGTCTGACTCTTTGCAACCCCATGGACTGCAGCAGCTCAAGCTTCCCTGTCCTTCACCATCTCCTGGATTTTGCTCAAACTCACGTCCATTGACTAGTGATGCCATCTGGTCATCTCATCCTCTGTCACCCCCTTATCCTCTTGCCCTCAGCCTGTTCCAGCATCAGTGTCTTTTCCAGTGAGTCAGCTCTTTGCATCAGGTGGCCAGAGTATTGGAGGAACAACCTACCCCTAGACTTAGTGACTGTTTCCTATGACTCACAAGTCTTTGGGTCAAGTGGTGATTGTACTTATCTGGGCCATCTCGCTCATTTTCTGCTGGCCTCTCAGTCATCTGTGGTCAGCTGGGGTTGGCTACTCTAGGAGGCCTCCACCTGTATCTGGTGATTGACAGACTGCTTGGTCTGGGGGATGAGGTCCCAGCTGAGCCAGCTTCTCTCCGATCCCTGTGACCTCTCATCTTTTCTTGAGCTAACTCAGGCTTCAGTCCATGTGATTGCAGGGTTCTCGGAGCAGCAAGAGGGACAGGCCCCAGTGCACAAATATGTTTCAAGTTCAACTAATGACACTTTGATGCTCCACCTGTGACCGGAGCAAGTCATGTGGCTGGTCCAGAGTCCATGTGGGAAGGGGACAACGGGGGATACAGAGGACGTGACCCAGTTGGGGGCCCTTTCTTCAACCATCTGCCTCAGAGAGGTTAGGTTTCCTTGTCTTTCTGACATTTCTTTGCCACCTCTCATGCTGCCTAGAATTTTCCACTATAGACTTATTCCTCGACTGGAGCTGAAAGTCACATGGGAGCCAGCAGGGAGCTGGGTGGTGGTAGCTGCTGCCTCCTGCCAGTCCAGGACGGGCCTTTGGCAGCAGCCAAGCTGGAAGTGATGGGCAAGCTGAGCATCCTACAGCAGTGGGCCTCCTCAGGTGGAGTCACTGGAACCCTAGTTCTGATCTGCTCTGCACACGTGTCTGGAGAACAGTGAGTGGCGGTGAACAAAGTCAGACTGTCTTTGTGATGCTAGGGACTGGGAGCCTGGTGGAGTGGATATAGTGTAGGACTCAAAGACACGGCCCACTGAGAGGAAGGTCTCACATCCGCTGCTCCCTGGCCTGCAAGGTGAGAAGCTCCCGGTGCTCTGTCATTTTGGATCATCAGTGATGGAGCAGGTTTACTAGTGTTCTAGACTTCGCAGGTGGTGCTGATGGTAAATAACCCGCCTGCCAATGCAGGAGACAGGTTTGATCCCTGCGTGGGAAGATTCCCTGGTGGAGGAACTGGTAACTCACTCCTGTATCCTTTCCTGGAGAGTCCCATAGACACAGGAACCTGGTGGGCTACAGCCCATGGGATCACAAAGAGTCAGGCAAGGCTGAAGTGACTTAGCACACACACACACATAGATACACTAGTGTTCAGCAAAGGCTTGACTGAAATGACTTTAAGGGCTTTTGTCTGCACCTGTTTAGGAGTCCCAAGAACTGCTTTCTGATGCTGAAAGAGATGGCACTTTGAGAAAAGTCAATGAAGAGATTTCTTTACAGTTGAGATTTTTCAGCAAGGCAGACATATGGAAGATGTAATATCTGGAGGTTGCCAGGAATATGAGCTTTTATTGCTTTTTAAATAGGAACTCAGAGAACAACATTTCTACATTTTGCCATTACCTGTGAGCACCTAGAGTAATGGCGGTGATGATGGTGGTGATGATTACGACGACAGCAGTAATGGTGGTGATGTGTGCCTACATTTATTGGGCTCACGATGTCCTGGGCACAGTTATAAGTACTTTACTTAATTCTTATGACAACTTTACAAAATAGGTAATGCCTTGGAGAAGGAAATGGCTACCCACCCCAGTACTCTTACTTGAAGAATCCCATGGACGGAGGAGCCTGGCAGGCTGCCATCCCTGGGGTCAGCAAGAGTCAGACACGGCTGAGCAACTAAGCAGCAGCAGCAGCAGAGTAATGCCTGTTTTCGTACAGAGGTAAACTGAGCCACCAAGAGATTAGGGGGATAACCAGGGTCACAGGGCTAGTCAGTTAAGGGTTAGGGTTTGAGGTGGTTTGACTCCAGAGCCTGCACTCTTTCCTCTGCTGGTAATATATTCAGTGGAATCTCAGGGAAGGAACCTCAGTGAACGAATCTCAACGAACGATGCCCCGGAGCTGATAGATCCCCTGCTGTTTGCGTGAAGGGACGTCGAAGCTGGCCCCACGATGGTTTGCATGCATGGTTTGTTATCAGATGACTCTACCTTTAGATTTAGGACTCACAAAGAGGTTATTAGGCTTCAGGATTTCACAAGCAAGTTAAAAAAATAAAGGCTTTTCTTCATCGTAATAGGCTACAAAGTTGAGTAGCTAACTTTCTGCATTACTAAGAAGAAACTTTTCTTTTAATTCTAAATATCATGTACCATTATCTCATAAAAATAGTGTAGTGATTAAGAGTTCTGGAGTCATACAGATTTTGATGATACTATTGACTAGTGATCTGTTTGACCCGGGAAATTTAAATAACGTCTCTGCCTCAGTTAGGGCTTCCCTGGGGGCTCAGACAGTAAAGAGTCCACCCACAGTGCAGGAGACCAGGGTGCAATCCCTGGGTCAGGAAGCTCCCCCGGAAAAGGAAATGGCAACCCATTCCAGTATTCTTGCCTGGAAAATCCCGTGGACAGAGGAGCCTGGCGGGCTACAGTCCATGGGGTCCCAAAGAGTAGGACACAAGTGAGTGACTAACACTTTCACTTTCTTTCTGCCTCAGTTTCCTCATTGTCAAATGGAAATGGTTGTAAAACTGCCTTCCTTATCAGGATGATTGGGAGAGTAAATGAAATAATGTAGATAAGACACTTGAGAGCCTGACACAGGAGCACTTGACGCCTTTTATGTCAAATTTTATTATTATTCTTAACACCCCGAAAGCAAGAGATACACCATTTTAGAATAAGGAGTGATCCTTTCCGTTGAAGTTGGAAGTTTCACTGCGCTGTTGTGTTTCTCTCATCTTCCTTGGTCCCAGGCCAGGAGTGATCTGGAGCCAGCGGAGGCCCTGCTGACTAAATGGGCCTCCCCCAGCAACACGCGCGCAGAGCAGCAGCGCCCTCTCTCTCAGAACAAGGTTGGTGGGTAGGACGATAAAGGGCTGCAGGCAGGGCAGGTTGGTTCCAGGGAGAACAATGTGAAGCAAACGGAGTCAGTTTGGAAGTTTCCCAAGGTTGAAACCATCCCAAAGCACAGCCCCGACCCCTCCTCCAGATTCAGGAAGTCAGGACTCCTTGTGGCTCCTTTATAAGGGGTTAAGAGCCAGATGGCATCATTTTAAAAAGGCATAACATGGGGCTCCCCTGGTGGTCCAGTGGTTAAGAATCCGCCTGCCAGTGCTGGGGACACGGGTTCCATCCCTGGTCCAGGAAGATCCCTCATGCTGCAGCTGTTTGCCACAGCTACTGAGCCTAGAGCCCTCAAGCCACAACAAGAGAAGCCACTGCAATGTGGCGCCCACACCCTGCAACTGGAGAGTGGCCCCTGCCTGTCACATCCAGAGAAAGCCAGTGCGCAGCAACAGAGACCCAGTGCAGCCAAAAACGACTAAATGAATTTTAAGGGAAACAAATAGGGAAAGCCTGCCTCTTTCTGTGTTGTAGATGCACCTTTTCCCTATTTTAGCCTTTCTTAACACGTAGGAGCCCATGTAGACTGACCACAGTAGTGGAGAGAATTCCATGGGCTTCCTCCTCGCCTCTCACACACATGCTGAGTGGACATGTGGTAAGGAGAACTCCGGTACGACACTGAGCTGGCTGCATTAGAAACCAAGGCCCTTCTTAGCAGAATCGAAAGTGACAATAGGAGGGAAAGTGGATTTAACTGCAAAGCATCAGGTGCACGTCCAGCCATCTAACCAACCGGCCACCTGGTTCCCAGGCCTCCTCACACCCGGCTCTGAAAGCTGCAGAGGATGCCCAAACTCTCCCCACACTCAGCGTTTCAGCCCCTCTTTCAGTCATTTATGTGTCTGGCACTCGCTCCCAGGCGTCTCTGAGAACAAGGACAAACACCCAGGCTTCGTGATACGCTGCCCTCTCCACCCACCAGTCCTTAGCAAGAGATGTGCGACACAGTAGGCTCTCCCTAAATCTGTGAAGAGCAGGATAAAATCACTTCATCAATACCCGAGATCCGTGTGGCTATATTCATCCTCTCCCAAGCTCTACAGCATCAGATTTTTGTTCTTGTTGTTGAATCAAATTTGTAGACTTTCAGAATTGATTCTGTTTTCTTAAAATTAATAACAAGTGACAGACCGTATTTTATATATACCCCTGAAATGTGTAAAACAATTAGGGAGAAGAGGGCTTCCTTCCCTGAGTAGATTTATGTTATATATGCAAACTCTATTCAAGGTAAACTCTGCTTTTCAGTGAAATTAACATTTTCCATCCAGCCACTCTCTCCATGTATTTAAAGATCCCAGTGCCTCATGCAAAGGGTGCCAGTGTCACTGTGATGGGAATGAGGGTATTAGATCCGAGAAAGCGCAAACTCAGCCTGCAGATGAGAAGGAGCAGGTGGTATAGAAGGGTGGTCCCGCTCTCTGTTCTCAAGCGAAGTAGAAGGGTACTCAACTGAGAGCCTTTATCACTTTCAGAGAACCCTAAAGGTTAAAGGAAAGAGGAAATGAAGGAGTATAAAGGAATTAAAGAAGAGGAGAAATTGAAGTAAGGGACAGATGTAAATATTTCCGTAGATGGAGACCATGAAGATTGCTGAGCAGGATGTTCAGCTGGAGACAACCAGGGTGACCCAGGTGCCTGCAAGAGCATGTTGCAGCTGTGATGTGTGACCTTGTGCTTCCAGAAGTATAAATACAACCTCTGCTGCTAAAGTAGTAATGATACTTTATGCCTTTAATATCAGGGGGCAAGGTTTTATATTTTGCTTAGACTGTTAGTTGACAGATTTTTTTTAACCTATCTAAAAAGTGTCTGGTTTTTGCATTGTCAGCCTCCATAAACTTTTTTTAAACTTTTTGTTTTGTATTGGAGTATAGCAAATTAACAATGCTGTGATAGTTTAAGGTGGACAGCAAAGGGACTCAGCCATACATATACATGTAACCATTCTCTCCCAAACTCCCCTTCCATCCAGGCTGCCACATAGCATTGGGCAGAGTTCCCTGTGCTCTACAGTAGGTCCCTGTCGGTTAAAATTTCTGGTTTTCATGCTTAAAGGAAGACCCAGCCTTTGCAGACCATCACGTGTGCATGCTAAGTCGCTTCAGTTGTATTCAACTCTTTCTGACCCCGTGGACTGTAGCCCGACAGACCCTTCTGTCCGAGGGACTCTCCAGGCAAGAATACCGGAGCGGGTTGCCATGCCCTTCTCCAGTGGAATCTTCCTGACCCAGGGGTTGAACCCGCGTCTTCTGCATCCCGGGAAGCCCTTTCACACCAGACCTCTCCCTTGAGAGGCTTCCTGTTTCCTTCATAGGACGTTCACCCACTCATGCAGCGAGCATGGATGGGGCACCCGCAGTGTGATAGGTACACCGCTAGATTCTGGGTGAACAGAAGGGGGGTTAGAGAAAAAGTCTGCAACCCCTTGGAGTTTACCACTTAGTGAGTCCACTGCCATACTCGGTAGTATAGCCACGGCTGGAATAGCAGACTTGGAAGCTGGAAGGTAGAACAGAGTGAGGAGTGAGCTGGCTGCCGTGCGTGAGAAACGCCAGTCTGGGCCAGCCCCTCTCTGAGGCATCTCTTCCCAGCGCAGCGCCTATGAGAATGTTGCCACAGGAATCCACACGTGGTGTGAAGGGGAGCACCCCGGGGGTCTGTCCGGAGCTCCGGAGGCTTCAGGCTGGGGCGGATGGCTCTCCTCCCGTGAGGCAGCCGCGATGTGCGGCACGGCAGCAAGAGTGGGTTTCCGTGTTCCGCGTGGTTCCCTTCCCACCATCTCCAGTCTCTCTTTGGGCTCAGTCCCCATGTTGCCATCTGCCAACAGAAGGTTGTTTGGGGCTTTCTGTCAACTCGAAAGACGTCCTTTTCTCCAGCCAGTTTGGTCTTGCAGGTTTTTTGTTGTGATGCCCAGCCACCCCTTCTTTCAAAGGCCCGAAGAACTGGGTCATGGCGTTGTCTGGTAGTCCTGACGCAGGTTATGCTGCGCTGCGACTTTTCATGTACGTTGCTTCTGGAAGGAATACTAAACTTGTTTCCAAACTAAATAGTTTCCAATGAGTATTTAATGGGGGTTTTTCATTTGAAATAGATTGAAAACAAGCCATTTCCTACTCCCATTTCAAACAAATTTTGGTCCAATTATTTTTCTTTTTTTTAACATAAAGTTAAATGGACTATTCTGCCCATCCCTGACTGAGCCGAACCATGATTTCTCTTGATTATGCTTTTATGCTGTGAATCGTAAGGCTCCAGAGACATAATGGACGTCTGTGGGAGAGTGGCAGCAATTTTTAAAATTCTGCCAGTGCTTGTCAGCTTTCACTCCGGCGCCTGCTGTGCAGGAAGAAAGCTCACCACCAAAAGAAAAAAAAAAAAATCTGCCAACAAAACCAGCACTGTCCGCCTGTCCTGTGGGGTGTGGGCGGGAGGGGGTGGGGTGGCACAGAGTTGAGCCTCCTTGCTACCAGTCTCTGTAGGGCATGCACTCAGCCACCAGGGAAGCCCAGTCTCCAACCATCCAGCCCTCTTGCTCCCCCCATCCTCCAGTCATCAGCTTTTTGTGGTGCTGAAGGTTTCTCTTTCTTTCCCAGCCTCAGTTTTCTTCGTCTCACTTGGACCATGGCCTCAGGGGAGAGGAACAACTCTTGGCACCCTGCCTTCCCCTGGGTCCTCTGCCTCCAGCAGCCTAACGAAATAGAAAATAGAGCACCCTGCAGGTCTTCTTCTTGGGTGGTAGGGTTACTTGTTGTTTTGCTTTTTGGATGGAGGTGTGGTCGTCATCTTGGATTTGCAGAAGGTTCCAGAAAACTCAGGAGAGGAAAGTACTTCTTGCTTCCAGTTTCTGTCTCTGGTCAGGGCAGCTGCCCAGCGCACCACCACCACCACCCCCCCGCCCCCCTCAGGTAGGCAGGGGAGTCTTGGGCACTGCCTTTTAATGGGGACAGTTCCTTTGCTCTCACCCAGCAGTGCCAAGAATTTAACTAGCCCCACTGAAGAAAAAGAGCCCTTCCTCCCAGCTGCCAATTGAGGAAGTACAGATGCTTTCTTGGATTTTGGAGAAAGCCCTTTATGCCTGCCCGGAAGTCTCTGGTGCAGGAGCCATCAAGGCTTTGGCTTTGAGGAGAGGTGGAAGACGGCCCGCCCTGTTTAGTGGCTTCTCCCTTGCCTTTCTTCTGCAGTACAGTGTTCGGTTCTCAGTGTTGCTCTACGTCTGCCTTGTTGGGCTCACACCTTCCCACTAGCACCCAGCAGAGACACACCACCTCCTTGTTCTGGGGAGGCAGACACATCTCAACTCAAAACACCACTCACGCTTTCCTCCCAAAGCGCAACTGTGGTGCCTCTGCCAGCGTCTCCCTGGGACTTTGGCTGAGGTGCAGCGCAGAGGCAGCAGGCGACTTAGTTTGCCTTTGTAGATGTCTTCAGCATCACCAGGAGGAAGCGACCTGGCCTCCGCCTGAACCTCCCATGCAGGAAAGCTTAGCCCTGAGCAGGTGCCATAAGGGCGTGAGTGGGTGTGTGCACCACTTAGTCGTGTCCGGCTGTGCCTGCCAGGCTCCTCTGCCCATGGAATTCTCCAGGCAAAAATACTGGACTGGGTTGTCATTCCCTTCTCCAGGGATTCTTCCCGACCCAGGGATCAAACCTGGGTCTCCTGCATTACAGGCAGATGCTTTACTGTCTGAGCCATCAGGGAAGCCTATCATAAGGATACCTCTCATCCAGTTAGACTTTCCCGCTATGTGACGTGAAGCCTGTTACATTCTCCCATTGATTCTGTCCCTCCTGGATTCACAAAGACTAGATTGAGTCTCCTTGCTACCCGCAATCCCTCCAGACATTTGAAAGTAATTACATATTCATAACTCAATCTTTCTTCTCCAGGCTTACCTTCATGTTTCTTTTCTTTTTTTTTTTAACTTTGGTGTGTAAATATATGATGAGACTTCACTGGCCATTTCCCTTCTGCTGTGTTTCATCCCTAGAGTAATGTGCTTATTCATGTTAATAGTCATTATTTCTATTATTTGATAAAAACTCCTTTTTGTTCTGTTTTCTTTTAGTTATTCAGTGTTGCAACTTCATTTGGGTGTATGTATCTTTTTTCAGTTAATTTTTATTGGAGTATAATTGCTTTATAGTGTTGGTTAGTTTCTGTTGTATAGCACAGTGAATAAGCTATATGTATACATATAGCTCTTTTTTGGATTCTCCTCTTTTTTGGATTTCCTTCCCATTTAGGTCACCACAGAGCACTGAGTCGAGTTCCCTATGCTATACAATGGGTTCTCATTAGTTACCTATTTTATACATAGTATCAATAGTATATATATGTCAATGCCAATCTCCCAATTCATCCCACCCCCCTTTTCCCCTATGATATCCATACGTTTTTATCCTCTACATCTGTGTCTGTATTTCTGTTTTGTAAATAATAAGACCATTGATACCATTTTTCTAGATTCCACATATATGTGTTAATATATAGTACTTGTTTTTCGCTTTCTGGCTTACCTCACCCTGTATGACAGTCTCTAGGTCCATCCACATCTCTTCCAATGGCACAGTTGGGTTCCTCTTTATGGCTGAGGAATATTCCATTGCTTTATATGTACTATATCTTCTTTATCCATTCTTCTCTTGATGAACACATAGGTTGCTTCTGTGGCCATTCTCATAGTTCTTGGCTTCCCAAACTGTGTCATTCTGGTTTCTGTGTTCCTGACATCTCTAGCTTGTTAGTTCTTCAATCTGGGATACCCAGCGTGAGGTGAGCGACTGTCACTGCATTTGACAGAGACCCACGCTACCGTTTAGTGGTGTAGCTTTTCTGGTGGTTTACCAGAAATACTCGTTTATTCCAAACTTACTTTGAGTCTTTCTTCAAGCATATCATTGTTCAGCATATTCACCCCACCTTCATGGGTGCATTTATGACTAACTCTGTGTGCAGACTGCAGTTATTCCTGATTAAAGGTCATTTTACTGGGATAAGATGGATTTCACCCACTGCTGTAGTCTCTTAAGATGTTTTGGATCTGTGTTTCATGGTCCAGCATACTACCATTTCCCACTGCACGTCGTATGAACATTCAGTTCAGCTGCTACATGTGTGAGACATTGTGCTCAGCCTGGGGATACAGCAGGAACACAATAAGCACCAACACCTCCTCCACAGAACTCACTGGGGCAGACAGTGCGTGAGACGGGAAATCCAGAAGCGCAGAAGAAAGGTGCCTGACAAAGGCAGTATCTGTGAGTGGGAGTCCGCCACGAGAAGAACCGGGCTTAGTGTTCCAGGCAGGGGCCAAGGCCTGGCGTCTATGGGCCTCAGATAATGCCCGCCATGCTCATTGGTTGCTAATACAACTAATAGGGTGAAAAAAGATTCCCACTGGAGACCTGCATCGTCTCCCTGTGGGCACATCAAACATTCATGAACTCACCTAATTGCATTTCTGTCCTGACCACATCTCTCCCTCCTGACCATTTGAACTGCACGGGAAAGCTCATTTATATCCCACTGAGTACAGGCCTGTCCTGTCTACACGATTTTCCGAGTTTATCAATCTCATGCCCGGTGAAAAAGTCTCATTCTGATGACTCGCTCTTCATAACCCATGTGGGGTTCCACCATTTTCCTCCCTAAGACATCACCAGCTATCATCCTGATCATTTGTTTTCTTTGCCAAGTCACTAGTTAAGGGAGTAGGTTATTGGCAGAGTGGTACCTAGAACCCCAGTGTCCAGACTCCTGATCCAGAGATCTTTCCTTCCCACCTCTCTGCCCTCCCTGCAGCCCACCTCTTAACAGCAGACATCACATGAGGCTTCTGAGAGCACGTGCTTGGGCCCTGCCATGCAGACCTGGAGCCAGCAAGCCAGGCAGGCCATTGGAGGATGGGAGGAGAGGTCCCCTGTTCCCAGACACTGCTTCTGTGTGGCCCTTGGCTTCTACCTCCTCAGAGGCCTGGGAGTAGACAGCTTGTGTGATGCTCTATTTCTTTTTTTTTAATGATTTTTCTTAAATTTTTAAACAGGTAGCTGTATTTTATTTTAATTGACTACACTCGTTCTTAGTTGCAGCATGTAGGATCTAGTTCCCTGACCAGGGATCGAACCCAGGCCCCCTGCTTTGGGAGCTCAGAGTCTTAGCCACTGGACTGCCAGGGAAGTCCCTTGTGTGATGCTTTATAGTAAACAAAACACCCTGCTATTTATTCTCTTCTTTATGTTTCACATCATCCCCATGGAGTCAGTGGAGAAATAGTCTGGCTTCCATTGTGTACATGGGGCTCACACAGTAACAGACTTGGCCCCAGGCACCAGGCTATACCAAACAGCCAGGCTCTGGTGCCCAAGCACCTTCAGGTTTCCCTCCTCTCCTTCTTTATAGCAACGATGACATCAACTCCCTGACCTCTCCCCTCTCCAGAATGCTGGCTGGGTGATTGGGGAAGCGAATATAAATAGAAAAAAATAGATTGCATTCCAAGCACTAAGTAGGCAAAATAACTGACCACTGATGCCACACTATGGACCTTTAGAGCATTTTCCTGACACGCTCCAGCTAAAAAGGAACACGGACAAGTGACACCAGCAATCCCGAGGCTTTAACCAACTGTCTTGTAGGAACAAGCCCAGTGTGAGTTATTCTAAGCCGGATGACAGGATTGGAATTCAGTAATGTTTCAGAGGTACTTTTAGATCCAAGTAGAGGAGGAGTGTTCTAAACAGCTCTATAAAAATGGTTTAAAATAACAAGTTGAGGGAGAGAGGAAGCAGAATCACAGACAGACCTGAGTCATCCCAACCTGAGCAGGCTTACCACTGACAAACTGGGTTTGCTGAAACCCCCGTGGTGCTGGGCCTAGCAACACCTTTGGACTGCTCCTAGGCTCAAGAACCAAGAGCCTTTTCCTGCTGAGGGATGTAAATTGTCCAGATCCTTTACATGTGAATCAGAAATAAGCCAAGGTAGGACTTCCCTGGTGGTCCAGTGGTTAACAATCTGCCTGTCAGTGCAGAGGACATGGGTTGGATCCCTGGTCCAGGAAGATCCCACAAGCCGTGGAGCAGCTAAGCTGGAGTGCCTCCACCGCCGAGCCAGTGCCCTAGAGCCCGTGCTCCCCAGCGAGAGAAGCGCACCACAGCTAGAGAGCCGCCCTCACTTGCCACAACTGGAGAAAGCCTGCACGCAGCGGTGAAGACTCAGCACAACCGAAAATAAACAAGAAACAGGCCAAGGCAGATGTTTTCCTAACTCGTGTGGAGTGTCTTGGTAGTGGCAAAGACCGTCAGCATTTTTCTAGGACTTGCTGAGTCTTTGAAGTCTACTAGAATTCCAAAATTGAGGGTTCGTTTGTTTCTTAGCAAGAGCAAAGGGACAAGTACTCTGGCTTTCAGTCCTTGGTGAATGAAACCTTGAGACTTCATAATTAGAATGGATTTAATAGAGGCCAGAAGCGGGGATATCTGCCCCAGTAAGCAGGCATCTCCTGTCAGTAGGAGAGTGTGTCCTTTGTATTTAAACAGTTTCTCCAAAAGGCTCTAAATGAGATTTGGGACTTAAACAAGATTTGGTGTGATTTGCTAATTACCCAAGTTACTATTACCTGATTAACACCGGAATCCTAATAGTCTGTTGCACTGCCTTTCTTCCGGGTGCCAGGAGGCCTGACATCTGTCACCTGCTCACTTGGAGGCATTTTAATTAACCCAAATTATGTATGTCTTTTCTGCTTCATGATTTGGTGCCTGGATTTTATATTTAAAAGTTAATAGCTACCTAAAGGAGGGTGGCTGCCAAAACACAAGGAGCGAATGCCTGCCAGATCTGCTTGTGGCTGAGAAGCAAGTGGAGATCTTGGTTTATTCCAAGTAGTCAGAGTGGGAGATTATGCACTGGATACTAAGAAGGGCTTCAAAGTGACCAGCCACAGATGTCAGGAATGAACACCCTCTAATCTCACTTTGCCTGACTGGCCCTAGCAAAGACCTCTGACACAATGATGTTGTAACTGGAAGGGTTGGAACTAGAGGAGTTAAATTTCTTTCTCCATATCACACAGGAGGCCAGGCCTGCAGTTTGGATTTTTAAAATAATAATAATAATCAGTCGTGTCCGACTCTTTGTGACCCCATGGACAGTAGCCCATTAGGCTTCTCTGTCCGTGGGATTCTCCAGGCAAGAATACTGGAGTGGGTTGCCATTTCCTTCTCCAGGGGATCTTCCCAACCCAGGGATTGAACCCAGGTCTTCTGCATTGCGGGCTGATGCTTTACCATCTGAGCCACCAGGGAAGGCCCAGTAATAATGACTTTCCTCTTCTGACCACCAGAAGACTTGCATTTCAGAAGGAGTGTCGGTGTGATACAGCCATCTAGGTGAGAGTCTCTGAAGGTTTCCCTGGAGATCTGAATGGCTTCGGGGTGTGCCAGCGGGCTTGCTCTATACAGCAGCTAGTCACAGTCTTTCCCTCAAGTCAAGATGACTTATTTACCTTGTTCTGAGTTCTGAAGCTTGTCCATATGCTGAAAGGGCTGAACATCATCCAAGTCTGGGGCCTATGTTCTTTGTAACCAGACTCTTTTCTCTTAAAACAGGCAAGGTGGTGCTATTGGTAAAGAACCCACCTGCCAGTGCAGAAGACATGAGACACTGATTCGATCCCAATATCAGGAAGATCCCCTGGAGAAGGAAATAGCAACCCACTCCCATATTCTTATTGAAATCATGTATACATTGTGAAAGGATCCAGTTAATTAATACATTCATCACCTTATTTACATATGTATTTATGTATGTGTATGTATTTTTGGCAAGAACATTTAAATTCTACTCTCCCAATAAATTTTCTTATTCAGCCAAGAGAAAGAAAGAAATGCTGCCATTTGGTTTATGGATAGACCTTGAGGGCACTTTGCTAAGTGAAATAATCCTTATTTCACAGAAAGACAAATACTATATGATATCAACTATATGTGGAATCTTTAAAAAAAAAAAAAAAAAAAACAAAAAGTCAAACTCAGAAATAGCAGAAAAGTGGTTGCCAGGGACTGTAGCTGGGGGATAAAGAGAAAAAAGATAAGTTGGTTTAAAAAAAAAGGTACACCTTTCAGTCATAAGATGAATAAGGTCTGAGGAAAGTGAAAGTCACTCAGTCATGTCTGACTCTTTGCAACCCCATGAACTATACAGTCCATGGGATTCTCCAGGCCAGAATAGTGAAATGGGTAGCCTTTCCCTTCTCCAGGGGATCTTCCCAACCCAGGGATGGAACCCAGGTCTCCCACATTGTAGCTGGATTCTTTATCAGCTGAGCCACCAGGGAAGCCCAAGAATACTGGAGTGGGTGGCCTATCCCTTCTCTGGCAGATCTCCCTGACCCAGGAATCAAACTGGGGTCTCCTGCATTTCAGGCGGATTCTTTACCAGTTGAGCTGCCAGGGAAGCCCAAGGTCTGAGGACCTAGTGTTAAATGTGGGGACTATAGTTCAGAAAGCTTCATTTTATAGTTCTTCTTTTGCTTTGTTGTTTTCTGTTTTGATTTCTTTTCAAATGAGATTATGTTGTACATATTATTTACCAACTTGTTTTAACAGCCTTGTTCAAATATAATTTATCTGCCAGAAATTCACCCATACTAAGCATACAATTAAATTAGTTTTAGTAAATTTACAGGGTTGCATAACCACAATTCAGTTTTAGAACATTTTCATCCCACCAGTAAAATCCCTCATGAGCCCCTGCAGTCTGTCCCCATCATCACCCTCAGTCCCAGGCAACCACTAATCTACTCTCCGTCTCTGTATATTTGCCTTTTCTGAACATTTTGTAAAGACAGAATCATATAATACGTAACCTTTTGCATCTGGCTTCTTTCATTTAGCATGTTTTCAGGTGCATGTGTGTTTCAGAGTGTATTAGTAGTTTATTCCCTTTATTGTTAAATAGTATTCCACTGAATGGATATACCATATTACCCATTCACCAGTTAAAGAGCATTTGTTTCTACTTTTGCCTTTTTTTCTTTTTCTTTTTGGTCGTGCTTGGCCTTCGTTGCTGTGCAGGCAAGCTTTCTCATGGTAAGTGGGGGCCCCCTGTTAGTTGAGGTGCAGAGGTTTCTCTCTGAGTGGCTTCTCTTGTTTTGGAGCACAGGCTCCAGGCTTCCATAGTTGCAGCTCAAGGGTTTTGAAGCACAGGCTCAGTAGATGTGGTGCACGGGCTTAGCTGCTCTGTATGCGGCATGTGGAGTCCTCTCAGACCAGGGATTGAACTTGTGTCCCCTGCACTGGTAGACGAATTCTTATCCACGGTACCATCAGGCAAGTCCCTTTTGGCTATTACTAATAATACTGCCATAACATTTGCATATAAATCTTTGCGTGGATATATGTTTTCATTTCTCCTGCTAGATACATAGGAGTGAATTGCTGGATCATACAGTAAATTTCAGTTTAATTATTTTGAGATACTGCCAAATTGTTTTCCAAAGTGGCTGTACCATTTTATTAATGTTCCCCCAGTAACCTATGAGGGTTCTGATTTTTCCACATTCCCACCAACATTTATTATTGCCTGTCTTTGTGATTATAGCTATCCTATGAATATGAAGTGGTATCTCATTGTGGTTTTTAACCTGCATTTCCTAATGACTAATGATGCTGAACATCTTTTCAGGTGTTATTAACCTTTTGTATGTCTTCTCTGATGAGATACTGTTCAAATCTTTTGCCCATTTATCACATTTGGTGGTTTGTCTTCTTAGTATTGATTTTTAAGGGTTCTTTATATATTTTTGGTAAAAGTCCCTTATCTGATATATACTTTACAAGCATTTTCTCACAGTCCATAAGGCTTCCCTGGTGGCTCAGATGGTAAAGAATCTGCCTGCAGTGCAGGAGACCCAAGTTCGATCCCTGGGTTGGGAAGATCCCCTGGAGAAGGGAATGGCAACCCACTCCAGTATTCTTACCTGGAGAATTCCATGGACAGAGGAGTCTGGCAGGCAACAATCCATGGGGTCATGAGGAATCAGCATGACTGAGCCACCTACACTTCACTTTCTCCCAGTCAGTGGCTTGACTTTTCATATTCATAATGGTGTCTTTTGAAGTAAAAAGTTTTTAACTTTGATGAGGTCCAATTTGTCCATTTTCTTCTTTTATAGATTATCCTTTTGTTGTTGTTATCTAAGAAACTTTTGCATAATACAAGGTCATAGAGCCTCTCATCTATTTTCTTCTGAAAGTTTTATAAGTTTAGCTCTTGCACTTAAATCTGTGTGATCCAGCTGATTTTTGCATGTGATATGGAGAGTCTAAATTAATCTTCTTGCATGTGGATATTCACTTGTCCCAGAACTCTTTCCTATTTAAATCCCCTGGCACTTTTGTCAAAGTCAGTTGACTATAAATATAAAGATTTATTTCCAGACTCTTGATTCCTTTACCTTTGATCTAGACATCTATCCTCTGTCGTACCAGACTGTCTTGTTTTCTGTGTCTTTGGGTAGGATGTTTTGAAATTGGGAACTGTGCGTCCTCCAGCATTCTTCATCTTTTTTAAAAGATTATTTTCACTATTTTGGCTCCCTTCCATTTCCATATAAATTTTAAGATCATATTGTCAATTTCTACCCACAAAAGGTCTGCTGGGATTTTGATAGGGATTGCATTTAATCCCCAAATCAATTTGGGTAGAACTGCCATCTTAACAACATTGAGTCTTCCAAACCATGAATATGGAATGTCTTTCCATTTATTTAGATCTTCTTTAAATTCTCTAAGTGTTTTCTATTTTTCAGAGTACAAGTTTTATACTTTTTTGTTAAATTTATTCCTAAGCATTCACGTCTTCTGTGGTATTGTGAGAGGAATTAAAAAAAATTTTTTTTGAATTATTCATTGATATATATACAGAAATGTGATTGAGTTTCACATGTTGATCTTATATCCTGTGAGTTTGCCCTATTTGTTTATTAGTTCTAATAACAGTAAGCTAGTAGTTGTTTTGTGGGTTTCCCTGGATTTTCTATGTATGGGATCAGGCCATCTGTGAATAACCACATTTTGGCATCCTCCTTTCCCATATGGATGCCTTTTATTTCCTTTCCTTGCATGACACAGAATTTTAGGGGCTAAACTCACCTAATGTCCTGGCAGATTTCCATGGTTATGCTCATAGTACGGATGAGGGGCCAAGTTGCCAACTCTCACAATTTCACATGAGCCTCGTGGAGGTGGAGAGAAGAACTGGTGACTGATATAGCAGTGGAGTAGAAATGCCACTTGGCACAGACGTGTGGCTTCTTGATTTTCCTCTTAGTGGGTGGTTCTTTCAGCAACCTGACCAGAGAAGATGTGAAAACCCCTAAAACGAGCTTGAAAGAGCCCTGAGCAGGCAAAGATAGATGCCACACATCCTCCAAGCTCATTTATGTAACCCACTGGGAAAATCTCTGATCTGTGCAGAAACTCATCCCCAAGCCTACATGTTGTTTTAACAAGCATGGGTATTTGGCTTTCTAGGTTTTTTTTGTTTTGATTTTTGGTTTGGCATGGGGTGTGTGTGTTTGTTTTTTTTGTTTTTTTTTTTTTTTTTTTTGTAACTGTGCTTTAGGAAGAGCGTTGGAGAAGAGACAAACCAAGAGCTGAACTCAAAGGACACCAAAAAATGAAAGGAGGATGGCTAACAGTGAGGGAAGAAATTGAGAAACCATTAAACACTCCACATATATTTCCTGGACTCCCGCTAGTGCAAGCCTTGTGCTCAAAAAGTTAAAATCACCACTAGCAAGTCAACTGAAAGCAACTCTTCGGTCTTCACGAGTTGCGAGGGCATCAGCCAAGCAAGCCCAAATTCCAGTTGTCCCATGCATTTCTTCAGTGGCTGACAAATCAGACTCCAGCGCAGTACTTGGTAACTTTCACTGTGTTTGTTAGAGTGAACCCATTGTCTAGTCTTTCAGGATCTCTTTGGATTCCCACCCTGGGATTTGTGCCAAAGATTAATAACTAGGTCAAACCGTTATTTCTCCCAGGGAGTATACCCGCATGTCCTCACAAAAGGTAAACCCCATTCACTGTAGGATGAACACATTAGCTCCCGTAGTTTTGTTTTGTTTTCTCCCGTAGCCTTTTTAAAAGATCCTTATCAAGGAATATTAGGAAAAGGTACACAGCAACAAAATAAAAAACCTGCCATCTAGCCAGGCTTCTCATTGTTGGAGTGGGAATTTACAGGTAAACAAGGGAAGAGGTTAGACCGATTCACGTGGAAATGGATCCATCAGAGACATCAGTATGAGCTCATGTTTAGGTACAGATGGTTGCGTATAGAACTATTGATAGATCTGTGAATACGCACACATATATTTCTGTATGTTGTCAGCTGAGAGGGCCTAAAAGAAAGGACACACCAGTAGCAATAAGCACGCCTTCATCTGGATCTTGGTTTCTAATACCATTCTCCAATTAAAAATAGATGATAAGGAAAATGGCCAACTGTAGGATTAGGGCAAGAGATATGCAAGATGAGCCCAGAGAAATTTAGAATGCCGGAAGGTAAGAAAGTGCTGCAAAAGAAAAAAAATGAATGGAGATATGTCACAGGTTTCCTAGGAGTCAACTGAAAGAATCCCTAGTGGCTAACCCTGGAGCAATTTGAGTAAAACAACAAATAAAGTAACATGGCATTTTGACCCACAGTATAACTTACCCATAATGCCATACTGATTATAAATAAATTAATAAATGTAGGAGAAGAGATAAACCTTCCATGCAGAAGAATTCCAAATAACACTTGTAGAAACTCTACTCTTAAGGAGGGGAAACCTAACTCCCCTCTCCTTAAATGTGGTTTGTGCATGTTGGCTTCCTTCCGAAGAATGTAGTATGGAATTTCCCTGGTCGTCCAGTAGTTCAGAATCTACCTGCCAACGCAGGGCACATGGGTTCAATCCCTGCTCCAGGAACGTTCCACATACTGCAGGGCAACTAAGCCCACATGCCATAACCACTAAGCCCAGGAGCCACAACTAGTGAGGTCATGCACAGAGCCCGGGCTCCATGAGAGAAGCAACGCAGTGAGAAGCCCACGCACAGCAACAAAGACCCAGCAGAGCCAACGCAGTCAATAAATTAAACAACGACAACAAAGAATGCAGTATGAAGGGAGCAGGGGTTGCTCTACAGTGGAGACAGCTGACAAACACCACTTCAGACTGGTGATCAAGGTCAACGTCAATAGTCATAAACCATGTTGATAGTATATACTCTTGATATTATTAACCATATTTTTATCTCTGTGATCTTCCTCCCCAAAACCTTTACATTCAGTCTTATTATAAGAAAAAAGTCAAACACATTCCAATAGTGGAATAGCTGATAAAATCCAAAAAACTGTTAAGGTCATCATAATCGAGAAAATTCAGACAAACTGCCCCAGCTCAGAGGAGCCCAAGGAGACATGATGACTAAGTGTAATGTGGTATCGTGAATAGGATCCTGGAACAGAAAAAGGATACTAAGTAAACACTAAGGAAATTGAAATAATGTACGGGCTTAGGACTTACCTGGTGTTCCAGTGGTTAAGACTTTGTCTTCCAATACACGGTTGCTGAGTTTGATCCCTGGTCCAGGAGCTAAGGTCCCGCATGCCTCATGGGCAAAAGATCAAAACATAGAACAGAAGCGATGTTATAACAAATGCAATAAAGCCTTTAAACATAGTCCACATCGAAAGAAAAAAACGGTTAAAAATAAATAAAAATAAAGCGTGGACTTTAGTTGATAATGATATATCAATACTGGTTCATTACATGTAACAAATATTCTACACATTAGTAAGATGTTAATAGGGGTAACTGGGTGTGGGGGGGTGTGGAGATACTTTGTACTATCTTCTCAATATCTATTTCAATCTAAAATTTTTCTGAAAAAATGAAGTCTACTTCCAAGAAAAAGCCACCATCACCACCAAATTTGAAAAACTTTAAAGGGTTGCCATCAATTATCTGGAAATTATGTTTGTGAGAAAACCTTATTCCTTTATAATGATGGATAAGTGAAGCATTGCTGAATTATCTCTGCCTCTCTGAACAAGTTAATGTTTCTAAGAAAAATAAGGAAGGAAGAGAGGGGAGAAGGAAGAAAATACAAGTGTCTCTGTGTGTGTGTGTTTAAACAAGAGGAAAAAGTGAATTCTAAATTGTTAAAACCTTGGAGTGGAACTTAATCTAATTTATAAGCAGTTCCACTAGAGATGTGTGAGGATTTTTTTGTTGTTGTTGTTAAAGAGAAAAACTAGTTTCAAGCATTATTAAGCTTTTTTTTCCCCTCCCAGAAGCTAAGAAAACCATCTGTGAGAACCTGTTTGCATGTTTGTTTTCTACAATAAAATGCAAAATACTTCTTCCTGTTAGCGGATTATACCATATGTCTCTCCCTGTAACAAAATCAGCATGTTTATTAATGAACCCAATCAGAGGCAAAGATTTAGAAAGATTTAAGGAACCGAATTTTCCATTCAATATTTCAGCAAAAGAAACTTCTGGTTAGACATCATTGTTGTGCTTGGAAAATAGAAGCTTTGTTTTTGCTTTGAAATCAACTGACTTGGCAAGGGACAGAGAGCAGGAGGAGAGCCCCTTTGAAAAAAAAAATTTTTTTTAATTCTGCATTTAAGAAGGGCCCTTTCTGCCTGATGATTCCCCTGCTGATTTATCCACAGTTTATATGTGATTAATATTTAATTTGATCAGTTTCATTTTTCCAGACAGACTAATTAAAGTGCCCGATGGCCCAAATCCTCCATATCTGAACGTAGTGGCAGGCCTGTGGGCTTCTGAGAGTGACAGGAAGCAAGGGGTTAGTTTCAACCATATTGGAGAGAGCAGCCCATGGTACCCATCGTGGAGATATCTTGATAGTTCCAGCACACCACCCTCCCTGGCAGCCCCATTGACCATCTGAGTAACCAAGATGGCTGGTGGCACTGGGTGTGGCACAGCCCATTGGAAAGAAAGAAGTCAGACCCAGCACCCACATGACTAGTTCAGGTTCAAGACTAGTTCAAGTTCAAGGTGCTGTCGTGAGCCAAGAGGCTTGCTCTCTTTAGGCTCCAGTTTGCTCATCTGATACCTAAGTATTTCGGCTTTGCTGTCCTTTTATTTCTGAACTTGTGTAACAGTGAACTTGGCAGGAGACCATAAGTAGTGAAAATCTTGAAAGCCACACTCTGGGCAGATGTTAGGGTAGATGCTCTGTCCGATTCCTGGGTCTGGAAGATCCGCTGGAGGAAGACATGGCTCCCCACTGCAGTGTTCTTGCCTGGAGAATTCCATGGACAGAGGAGCCTGCCGGGCTGCCGTCCGTGGGGTGGCAGAGTCAGACACAACTGAGCGACCAACCCTTTCCCTTTCTGTTCTAGTCATTCGGCCTCCATCCAGGTCTTCTTTCTAGGTGGTGTGGACAGAACCCTGCAAACTTAGTTCTCATGTCATTGTTTATCACATGCTATGGCTTCTTAAAAATCTTATAGGAAAATAAAACACATTCCCAGGGCACAACTTCAAGCAGGGAGAAAAAAGGGTGGTTGATGTCCTCCTTGGAAGGGCAAGGGTTAGGGTTAGAACTTTGGAGCCAGTGTGAGGCTTGGCCCAAATGACCCCTTTACCTTCTTCATGGGGTCTGTCAGGTAGCATTCTTCTGCTGTGGCCATGATACACATGGATCTCAACAATGCAGCTAACTACCAAAAGTCAACTCTATCCTTGTAGGCATTATGAAAAAAAAAATCTCCATGTTCTAAATGAGCAAGTGAGAGCAGCAGGGAGGTTTGTGTGACCTTGGTAACAATAGAAAGAGCTACTGTAAAATTTGGGGACTTGGGCAGATAGAGGCAAATATTTGCAAGGTTATTCCTTTCTGAATGTTTATTCATTTATTTATGACTGTGCTGGGTCTTCGTTGCTGTGTGCAGACTTTGTCTAGTTGTGGCGAGCGGGAGCTACTCTAGTTACAGCGCACAGGCTTCTCATTACGATGGCTTCTCTTGTTTTGGAGCATGGGCTCTAGAGCAGATGGGCTCAGTAGTTGTGGAGTACGGGCTTAGTTGCCCCGCAGTGTGTAGAATCTTCCCGGACCCGGGACTGAACCCATGTACCCTTCATTAGCAGGCAGATTCCCAACCACTGGACCACCAAGGATGTCCCCTAAGCTGATGATTTTCTTTAATGTATTTTATTTTCTTTTTGGCTGTGCTGGGTCTTCACTGCTGTGGAGGGGCTTTCTGAAGTGGCAGAGGGCTGGGGCTGCCCTCTGGTTGCAGCCTGCAGGCTCCTCGTTGCAGTGGCTCCTCTTTGTTTCGAGGCACAAGCCCTAGTGTGGGCTTGGTAGTCGTGGCTCACGGGCTTAGTTGCTCTGCAGCATGTGGAATCTTTACAGACAAGGGATCGAACCCGTGTCCCCTATTTTGGCAGGCAGATTCTTAACCACTGGACCAGCAGGGAAGTCCAAGCTGGATGGTTTTTGAAAAGGATTTGTAAGGTTGCATTGGGAATCCTAGTGGGAAAGCCTTTCAATTCTTCAACTACCCCATCTCTGGGATGGACACTTAACCGCATGTTCTCCAAGAGTGCCCTTTAGCCCTTGGATACTCTGGCTTCCCTTCAGATGTCTCTTAACTCCGTGGCTTTCTCTCCTCAAAGGAGCTAGCCCGGAGGCAGAATGTAAGATGCTTAGCAACAAAGTCCGCTACATCATGTGCGCCAACAAAGAGGGAAGCCAGGGGCTGCAGAGGCTGAGAAGCTAGCTGCCCAGGGGCCAAGATAAAGCTGTGCGACTGATGAGGGAGGGCACCCGGGGAAGATCCAAAAGCCAAGGTCCCAAGTACTGCCCAGAGGACAGGGATCAGCTGTCATGTTGAACAGTGGCCTTGGATGATGAGCGCGCTGAGGAGCCATGGGTTGAAGCTTTGAGCCTGTGTTTGATTGGATTTGCTCTAATCGTTGGCTTTGCTCTAGTCTAACACCGTTACAGGATGTCCATTCAATTCAACCCAACAGACATTCACTGGGCTCCTATTCTTGCCAGGTAACAGAGTTGTACTCTGTGGATGCAGAGGTAGATAAAATAAGTACCTTCCCTGATGAAACAATAAGCACCATTCATCATGACAGATATTAGATCATCTGGAGAGAACAGTGGAGACAGACCCCTCTGGACAGTTGAAAGTGTGTGGTTAGATGACCACCGATCCATCGACCCTAGTCAGGCACTGTTGAAAACCAAGACCCTGCTGATGGAAGCAATCCTTTGAGTTCATTAGAGGAGCATTTCATTAATTCTGTTAAGGAATGTTAAGAGGAAAGGTGTAACCTAAAAAAAGGATCCCATGAACAAGCAAGTGGGTTAAATGAAGCTAGACACGTTGCTTTCCTGGGCAGGTGGTTTTCACCTGCAGGACTTCTCAGGGACATGAGTATATTAGGTGTACCATGTGCATATCCCAGAGGACTGCCACTGAGGGATTTGACTTGGGAATCTCCTTAGAGCTGGGGCCTTCATTCCTTGGCCCCTGGCACAGTGTCCTTTCTGGAGTTTAGACTACGTGGAGTGGGCTTCCAGCCCTGGCTCCCTCACTCTGGCTGTGATTGCTTGGCCTTGGGAAATCTTCTCCCCCTTCTGACCCCACTTCCTCATCTAGAAAATGCGGTAGTGAGACCGGCCTGTCTTACAGGGTCGTTATGAAATGTTGTACGGAAAAGCAGTTTGTACTGCTGAGAACCAGGATTGTGGTTGCGGCAAAGTGACAATCATGGTTGTGACAAAGCCCTCCAGGCTTCATTCCTTGATGGCTCTGAGGCTCGAGACCTGTCTCCCTTTCCTGAGATTTCCCTTTCCTCATGATCTTTATGCGCCTCTCTGGGCTACTTCTCGTAACCTTCCCTTACATTAAACCCCAGAGGCTTCCAGTTTCGAATCTTTCTTTCCACCCTGGACTGTTTTCTCTCGGGTTTCCCATCGTGTCAACATTCCCTGTATACCCACATTTCTGTCTCTAGTGTTAACTTCTCTCGTGAGCTCTGGATCCAGAACGCCAGCTTCTCGCCAGGCATCTCTGTGTGATCGCCTCCAACTCAGCCCCACACGTGTGCTTCTTTGTCTCCGAGGGTCGTCTTAAGTGCTGCTGGGAAATTCCTGCCCGTCTTTCGAAACCCAGCTCAACTGCCTCCTCTGTGTGTGTCCTCCTCTGTGCTCCCAGAGAACTCTGTCCCGACATGTGACACCCCCCCGCTCACACTGGCGCTGTGGTTATCGGCAGGGGTTTTGTGGAGTCAAGGACTGTTCGTTACTTGTGTTTAAATCCTCATCACTGAGCAGAGCGCAGGCCACGTGGCCTCCAGTCTGTTAAGCTGGATGCATATGTCTCATTCTAGTCATGCCTCTGCAGCAGAGGGGAGTTTCATCTTTAATGCCACATCTGGCTTTACACCAGAGGCCTGAACCTACCGGGTGACAGTTTTGTTCTTCTTCCCGCCAGCTAGGGCTTGCGGGTACCCAGAAGCAGAACCCCCCCACAGAGGGGCCAGAGGCGGCCACAGGTGCCTCTGGCTGCAGCGGCCCCTCGGCTCTGAGCCAGCCAGCCCCCGGCCATTGACCACGGTGGCGAGCAGGAGGCCCACCCCCTCTCCCCCAGCTCTGGCCGAGCCGTGTTGATATTCTGGCGGCATAGTCGAGCTTGTTATTGAGCACATGCTTTGCAGATTAGCCTGTTTGTATAGCCAATCGAACATGTGCTCCATTAAAAATTAAAGCATCCTGTTTTAAGGATGGAGCAGGAGCCATCAGCTGTGCCACTGTGTAGCAGACATGCAAAGCCCCAGAGCCCATTACCATAGGTTACAGCAAATGTTAATCAGTGCCAGCGCAGTTAAATAATGCAGTTTGTGCAGATGGCAGCCACTACATCTCCTCGCAGATGTGTCCTCCAGTCCCAGAGGTTGCTGTATCACAGGAGTTGTCAGGAGCAGTCAGGTCTGATGCTGACTGTCAGCGTCACCTTTTGTGTCTGCACGCATCCACAGGCCAGCTGAGAGGCGATGATCAGGCTGACTGCAGGCCCCGCTTCGAGAAGCCGGAGCAGAGGGCGTTTGCCTGTGGCTCCGAGTGAGGCAGGAATATTTTGCCAGGTAGCCAAGAGGACCCATAGTACACGGCCTCAGTCTGTTCCGTGAATGAACCCAGCTGCACCCCGCACACGTGGTGTCCAAGCCAGGTGGAGTCAGGAGGCTCCCACCTTCGCTCTTGCCAGCTCTCCTGTTGCAGGTGGGGAGCATTGATGAGTTGTTCCCTGGCTGGCACAAATGTTGAGACACGTCACTGCTCCGAAGTTGGAGTTCCTATGGCTCCCACTGTGCAAACGGGGCCTGATTCGGAGCAGCAATGTGTTGTTCCCGAAGCCCAGGCAGTTGGTTCCCTGGCCCAGGTGTCCCTACCCTTGGGTGCCCAAATAGACACTCAATGCAAAATTAAGGAGCAAATCACCGTTTGCGTTGGCAGAAGTTAAGAAGCAACTGATGGTAGAAGGAAAAGATCAAGCTCAGCACTGGGCTAGTTCTTAGTGAAGAACTAGTAGTTCTTTCCTAGCAACCTAAGCAGGAGGAGGGGATCTTTCAGTGAAAGAACTAATACCCGCTGACATTCACCCATCAACCCCTGGAGCATCCCTTCAAGTCGGTCAGTGACAGCAGCAGGTAAAATTGTTGTGTAGTCGCTCATTCGTGTCAGACTCTTGTGTGACCCCACGGACTATAGCCTGCCAGGCTCCTCTGTCCATGGAATTTTCCAGGCAAGAATACAGGAGTGAGTTGCCATTTCCTCCTCCAGGGCATCTTCTCACCCCAGGGGATGAACCCACGTCTCCTGCATTGGCAGGTGGGTTCTTTACCACTGAGCCACCAGGGAAGCCCAGCAGGTACAATTACTGAGCCCCGTAAATGGAAACCTCTGTCATCAAGAGAAGAGATTAAACTCAAGTAATCAAGTATGGGGCATTTTTAAATAGAGAAGCAGAGAAGATGTCTCTTGGTATAGTTGAATGATTTACTTAAAGGTGTAACTTCAGCTTTGTGAGAAATGCACTACTATCGGACAGCCCCTTCCTGAGTATTATCAAATGTGTGAGTGATGATATAGTCATGAGAAAAATAGTCACAAAGTGTATTCATCCCGTTGTCTTTCTGTCCTGCTGCATTCCTAGGCGGAGCACGTTGCTTCCTGTGATGTAGTGTGTTGCTGGACATAAGTGCACTTGTAGAGGCTCGGGAACAGAGGCTTCTAGTTGTCTTTCTCCTCCCCTTCTTCTGTGAAAACAGATACGTTGTTCCTCCTTCATCTTAAGAAAATGCTACTCTGAAAGCCATGCAGCAGGTTCTATCACGTCTGCCCTTTCTCACCCACCACCAGCCCCTGCCCCAGTTTGTTGAAATTGTCAGTGCTGTAGTAGAACAGTCTTTACACTGCGACTCAGCAGTCATGAGGGCAGTGCACCTGAGCCTCCCGACCTCCTTGCCTCCAGTGGTCTTCCTTCCATCCACCTCAGCCCTCCAACCCCACTGCCATGCCCTCTGTCTTGTCACTGCTGGTAACAATACCAAGTTTAGGGTTGTGACTTCCTGGTCATAGGAGACAAGGAGGTCAAGGAAATGGGGAGTCCAGGAGGCTTGACAGAGGACCCTGACCATCCTGGACTCCTCATTCCTTGACCTCCCTGTCTCCAATGACTGGGAAATCACAGCTCCAAAGACTTTAAGACTCCCAGTGCTGGCCTCAAAAGTTCTTCCCATCTGTAGCATACAGTAAGTCCCCTCCATACAAACAGATTCCATTCTGCGAACACATTTGTAAGTCCAGTTTGTTTTTAATTCCAACAGAGTTAGCCTAGGTACCCACTAACACAATCAGCTGTACAGTACTGTACTGTGATGGGTTTATAATACTATTCATACAAATGATACAGAAAAGACAAACACACAAAAAAATAAAGCATTTTTAATCTCACAGCACGATACCTTTAAAAGTACAGTAGTATAGTACGGCCACTGGCATACAGGGCCTCATTCATGTCTTTGAAAGTTCATAACTTGAAGGCGCCTATGTAGGGGACCTACTGTGCTTCACTGACAGGTTCCTTTCCTCTTGTTTTTCCTAAAACCTTTTTCTTCAAGCTTCTAATATCCTGTTACTGAGGACTAGAACAAACCTAGACAGCATCTTAAAAAGCAGAGACATTACTTTGCCAACAAAGGTCCATCTAGTCAAAGCTATGGTTTTCCAGTGGTCATGAATGGATGTGAGAGTTGGACTATAAGGAAAGCTGAGCACCGAAGAATTGATGCTTTTGAACTGTGGTGTCGGAGAAGACTCTTGAGAGTCCCTTGGACTGCAAGGAGATCCAACTAGTCCATCCCAAAGGAAATGAGTCCTGAATGTTCATTGGAAGGACTGATGCTGAGGCTGAAACTCCAATACCTTGGCCTCCTGATGTGAAGAACTGACTCATTGGAAAAGACCCTGATGCTGGGAAAGATGAAGGCTGGAGGAGAAGGGGATGACAGAGGATGAGATGGTTGGATGGCATCACCAACTCGATGGAATTGAGTTTAATAAGCTCCGGGAGTTGGTGACGAACAGGGAAGCCTGGTGTGCTACAGTCCATGGGGTTGCAAAGAGTCGGACATGACTGAGCGACTGGACTGAACTGAACTGAACTGAGCTACTGAACTGAACTGGAAACAAAGTTGTATAATCCCTGGTCAAATACATTTGATGTTTTTAGTGTATTGGGTTATATCATTGAAAGCAGCAGAATTAAGTAAAAAGCAGAATGGGACAAAGGATTGAAAGTGTGACTTAAAGTTGCAACTCTATGAAGTGCTTTGGGTATTTCAGTCTCTTTACTTGTTAGTATATATATCATAGCATCTGTCCTTTTCCTTTACACAAGTCAGACTCTAGAAAGTTTTAAAAGTTTGTGTCTGTGATCAAAAGTGAGATAAAATGGTCCTTTTTCCCTGCCCTAGCTTGGAAGGAAAGTTTCCAAGCCAGGGGGAGACTGTCATTGCCATGTGATAATTTAATTCCTCTAGTCTTTATTCTCCCTTTCTAAATCTTGGCATATGAGATCATAGGTTCCCTCTCCATTTTCAAATTGGCGTCTTTCTTGTTTTACATAAGAGTCTGATGCCTCATTTGAACCAGTATACCACCAAGACCCTTGCTCTGAAGACTGCATATTAGAATGCTTTATGGCTGCAAGTAACAGAAGGCCTAGCCAAAAATGGCCATAAAAGAGGGATTAACTGTTATCTCACAAAATAAATGTCCAGAGTTAGCCATATGAGTGTGTGGGACCAGCTTCTCTGAGGATCTCCTGGCTTCTCCGTAAGTAGATAAGCTAGCTACTCCAGCCATAAGCTTTGGGTCCCCACTTTATACTCCAAGAAAAGGAAGAAGACAGACCTCCTCCTTCATATATGTTTCTTTGTATTTGGAGGGAAAATCCTTTGCAGAGGTTCTGCAGCATTTCTTCATTCATCTCATGAATGACAGGCTGGAACTTGGTCACCCGTCTACCCAAACCAGTCACTAGCCAATACACATTAACTTAGACCCTAAATCATCTCCTGGGCTGGGCCCATGGCTGTCTGATACTTGAACAGAGCTGGTTTTTCTGATAGCAGAGACCAGGGTGCAGTCTGTTGGGCAGACAACCAACTCTGCCATAGGCCGTCTTCTACAGCAGTACAACCTGTGGCTTCTGCTAGAAAAAAAAAACTCACTCCAGGTGGAGTAGAAGGTTAGCTTGGCATCTGTATTGATAGGCTGCTGCTGCTAAGTCGCTTCAGTCGTGTCCAACTCTGTGCAACCCCAGAGACAGCAGCCCACCAGGCTCCCCCATCCCTGGAATTCTCCAGGCAAGAACACTGGAGTGGGTTGCCATTTCCTTCTCCAATGCATGAAAGTGAAAAGTGAAAGGGAAGTTGCTCAGTCGTGCCCGACTCTTCACGACCCCATGGACTGCAGCCCACCAGGCTCCTCCGTCCATGAGATTTTCCAGGCAAGCGTACTGGAGTGGGGTGCCTAGGATATTATAAAGCCTTTAGAAGTGACCTTGGAATACTTGCTTATTTATGTCACCACTGGTAGCACTATGGTAAAGAACCCGCCTTGCCAGTGCAGAAGACGTGAGACATGAGTTTGATCCTGGGTCAGGAAGATCCCCTGGAAGAGGGCAGGGCAACCCACTCTAGTATCCTCGCCTGGAGAATCCCGTGGACAGAGGAGCCTGGCGGGCTACAGTCCATGGGATCTCAAAGAGTCGGACATGCCTGAAGCAACTTAGCACATGCGCTGGCACAATTCATTTACATACCTTGAGGACAGCGCTTACCACACAGCACCATGATTCTGTATCTGCGTGTCACAGGGGCCCCTGATTCTTGTGTCCAGAGCACCTAGGAACTTAATACAGATAGGGGCTCTCTCGGTGTTTGCTGAGTGAATGAATAAATGAATGAAATAAGCAAATAGTAAGATATTCTTCTTTTAAGAAAACTTTTATCGATGTATAGTTGGTTTACAATTTTGTGTTAGTTTCAGGGGCACCAAAAACTAATTCAGTTTTATATGTGTGTGTGTGTGTATATATATATATATATTCTTTTTCAAATTATTTTATATTATAGGTTATTATAATATATTTAGTGTAGTCCCCTGTGCTCTACAGTAGATCCTTATTGTTTATTTTATATATGGTAGTATGTATCTGTTAATCCCAAATTCCTAATTCATCCCCCACTTTACCCTTTGGTAACCATAAGATTATTTTCTGTATCTGTGAGTCTGTTTTTGCTTTGTAAATAAGTTCATTTTTATCATTTTTTTATTCCATAAATAGGTGGGGATGTGATATTTGCCATACTCAGACTCACTTCATTTTAGTATAACAATCTCTAGGTCCATGAGCAAGATATTGTTGAAGCATGTCTTATGAAGAATACTTGAAATAATTACAAATGTTTACCTGAATAATTGAATGAATGAACACACAAATGAGTAAGCAAATGATGGCTGAAGTGTTCTTGAAGCTGAGTTCTGTGAACTGTTAAAATGACTATAAATGTTTGCCTAGAGAAGTTCTGAGGAATACAGAGACTTTCTGCAGTGCTGTACCTAAAATCCTTTCAAGTGAAAAAGAGATTAGAATCACCTTGTGGGATATCTAAGGATAGAGCTAGGAAGAATGAGTGGAAACTACAGGAAGACAGAGAGCTCTTTCTTGCTCTGAGCTAAACTCTCACAGTGGAGCTATGTAAACATGGAACTAACTACCCCAGGAACTGGTGCTCTTGCCATCACCAAGCACTCTCCACTTGGCAGGATATTGTAAAGAAGAGGAAAGTTCCATTTATCACTGGAGATCGGACCAAAGGATGTTTATTCTTTGATGTAACCCAGTAGTGATACGGCTCTCTGAAATTTTAAGAAAATTTAAGGAACTAAACTCTTACCTCTAAAGACTGAAATGAAGGAAGCACAGCGGTTATTTCTAAAGTCACAAGAGATTTTATGCTGCTCTGAAACACCTGTGAGTAATCCCACCTGTGTTTATTATTCCCAATTATACATGCTGTTCTCTGGAGCTCAATTTTGTGATGGAAGGATTTTTTGAAAATAAAAAGTTGTTGAGGACTTCCCTTGTGGTCCAGTGGTTAAGACTCAGCCCTTCCAGTGCCTCCATTGCAGGGGCGCAGGTCCGATCCCTGGTCAGGGAACTAGGATCCCACATGCCTCATATGGAGCGGCCAAAATCCGGTTCGTCTGTCTTAATGGGATCTGCGTGGGGGATTATGAAAGTTTGCCTTTGTACTCTTGTTGTCTTCGCAGAGAGCTTGAAGAGAAGTGCTCAGCTTCTGAGGGGAGGGGAAGTGAGGCTGCGTCCCCATGTCTCTCTCACGTGGGCTGTCTCGCCGCCTAACCACAGAAGTGAAAGTCAGAGAAAAGAGGAGATTGAGAAACCGTGGGCCGTCATTCACTCTTCTTGTAATTATAGTGAGGAAGTGTACTGCATATGTATGTTCCCCCAGTAAAACAGGTGCTCTACCCTTAAAATGGTAATTATAGACTATTTCAGATCAATGATCTTCACTTATTTCATATCACTGTGGTATTTTCTTCCACGGTTAACCACCCTGTGATACAGAAAGCTTGCTCACGCTTGAAAAAATCAAAATGCATATAGATTTTCTGAAATAAGCCTCCTTTCTGGAAGTATTTTGTGGTTAGTTTCAATATGTAATATCCTGAGGAAGGTTTAGGTTGACTTTTTTTATTTGAGTATAAAATTTGAAAAGTAAAATCACTGTGCAATGAGCGATTTTACTTCCATTAGCCTGATGTCTTTGTGGTTTCATTTGAGGTCACTAGTAGATTATTTTTCTTGCATTATTTCATCAGCTGTCAGTTCTATTAATATAATATAATTCATTCAGTGCTGTGATTTTTAAGACATGACTGTAAGCACAGAAGGGAGTGGCTTTTTGAAGTTTATTTGGATGATTGTAGGGTATCAGACTGCCTCAGTCTTCATGCTCCCTGTCTGGAGGGTCACTTAAGGATTGTATATGATCTGGGATTGTCAAGTAGTGATTCATGCCTGTGTTTTTATACCCAGCACATAAAAATATATCTGCAGCTTCTTTATTATCATCTTTTGAAAAACTATGGCTTGCTTGTGAGATATGCAATTGGGTTTACTACTTAGGTTACAAGATACATGATATATCTCTTATTTAACACTAATAGGAACCCTTTCCAGGAGGTTCATTTCAAGCTCACTCTATTAATATATTCACTCTTTGGGCTTTGATTACAATGCTGTGAATTTATGTTTGCGTAGTTGGTGGGTATCATTCAGGAAATCATTTGAAAATTATTCCTTAAACAATAGCTAGGCACATCTTTCCCTAGTAGTTATCAAATAATTACATATTGTCCTCTCTTGAACTTGAATATATGATGGAAGTCCTTGGAATCACCTGGAAAATTGGTTCTTTAGTTTGTATTTTGAATATGAGGATAATTTTTAAATGTTAAAAATAAGAAATCCCTACAGAGTAATAGTTGAAGCTTTTACCATTCGAAATTTGAAACATGTAAAATGCATTTACTGAAATACATGTGGATGAAATGATGTAATATCTGGGGTTTGTTTTAAAATTATCTGAAAAGATGGAAGCAGCTGGAATGGGTAGGGTGGAGATGAAACAAGGTTGGCTATGAGTTGATTATTGTTGAAACTGGGTGATGGTAGATGGGCATTTATTGTATAAACACTTTTACATGTGTTTGAAAAACACATCCAATCAAAAAAGGGAAAATACGCCAGGACTATAGGGTGACTGTGAATTTAGCTGTGCTTATAAAAGGAAAATGTATTTTTATAATCACTGGAACATCTATGTTTGAAAAATACCAATCATTACGTGAAAGTGGCGTGTGATTTATGGAGCATAGAGACAGAGCTTGGTGTTCCCGGATTCTGTAACCCCTTTGCTCTAACCATTAGAGCAGAATAGAGAAGCAAGTTCAAGGCAGCTCAATACATAGTGTGAACACAACCAGAGTGCATTCCACGCAGCATGAACCCTGAGTGCTGAAGCACGCGTGTCACTTCACGAGCACACTGGTTGCTGTGCTGCTTAGAAAAGGCAGTGCCCTGTGGAGGAGGCCGTGCTCAAGCAGTGTGAACATGGAACAGAGCGTATAGGGCTGAGGCAGGCTGGAAAGTCTAGCACAGGAAGCAAAGAATCTGATCTGTTCAGAGCTTCAGGGGCCTGCAAGTAATAGCAGCCTTTTCCTAATTCAGGCTCCGTCAAGCTTGCCCTTGGCCAACTGTCACCAAGGCCAAAAATACCCAGGATTTCCTTTTCTGACCTCAGTCATATTGACCTGTGCCTCTGTCTCCTCCTCAAGCAGATTGAAAACATCTACACTGTATTTTGATTTCTGTGAGGATTAGCGAGCAGTCTCACTGTCTTTGGTCCCTGGCCAGTTTTCGGTGGGACCTTATTTCCTCGAAATTCTTGGCCTATAAAAGCATGCAGGTGAAAGTACCCTTAATTTATAATTATATAGATTTAAAATCTCAGATTACATGGGAATCAAATCTCTAGAATGAATCAGCCTGAGGAAGGTGTTTCTTTTTTCAAAATTATTAATTATTGGAACATTATATAAAAAATAACATTGAAACACTTAATTCATGGTTCAGTTCTGTTGTTCATTTAAAGGTTTAACTGTTCCCACTGTTTAAATATCTCAATCTGATCTTTCATGCTAACCTAGCATGTCCAAAATATTGAAAACCAGATGAATGAGCAAGGAATTTAAGAAGTACTCCCCCAGTGAAGCCAGAAGGATTTTCTTGAGGAGGAAAAAAAAAAGAGAGAGAATGCATGAAACTTATTTAACAAGAAAGATTTGAGTCAAGTAATCTACATAATATATCCACTGGCATTAAAGCTGTCATCTTGGTATAGCATTTCTGGTACGAATTTCGCAATAGCTGTCTTTCACTGTCGGTTCTAATAAAGAGTGTTGGTCAGCTTAAATTCCCTGGGAGCTCAGAGTTATGTTTTGTGAACTGCGTGTGCCTGAGGCCTCTCATGCATGATTTAAACTGCTTTGTAAATGTCAATAGGTGGAAAAGCATCGGATCCCTCGTAGATTTCTCCAAACCCTCAAAGATGAGTACGCCATGTATAAACCATGCTGTGCTCTCAAGGCCATTGCCGTTTTTTGCTCTCCCCTAACTGGGGGTTTTAAGGTATTGCCAGGAGCAAAATATCAGTGTGTGCATGTCTCGATCCAACTGGCCAATGAAACCCTTTATTAAGAAAACCTTTGCACCAGAGAAACGTCTCCAGTGACCTGAGATGGGCCCACCTCATGCATGTTGAATGTTCTTCAAACTCTATTTCTCATTCTTGATTTTTTTATTTTTTTTCAAAACACACATTTGACTCGATTGAATTTGCTGATTCCATAGCACTGCATTCATTTCATGGACCCTGCTACGGAATGGTAGAAAAATATTTCTGTCGGGGAGCTCCCAGACATGGGTCCCCTCCTGGTTCTGTCTGTCCCTGGCTTTTTGTTGCTGGGCAAGCCACTTAGCCTTTGAGGGGGGCCCCACTTTTTCATTCATTGAAGTTGAATCCAGGAGGTTGTGTTAAATGATCTCCAGTTATTCTTCTCAGCTCTTGCATCATGATTCCAAGAGAGAGTGACAGACAGCCAGGGTGACACTTTGAAAGCCATGGGAGCACATGGGACTTTTTAATTAGGCTTATTCTCCTATCTTCCGGGCAGCACGGAGTGCCAGCAGGAGCCCCCAAATGGCCAGCAGCGATCGGGCAAAGTGACCTCAATGTCAGCCCAAAGGCTCATCAGCTCATTTGCGTTCACAGCACTTCCTTGTGCCGTTTCCCGTCAGCTTGTGCCCCCCTCGCCGCCACCGCCCCACAATATGTGCCCCCTCCACTCCCCGAATTCCTTAGCTAAAAGGTGTCTTCTAATGTCTGAAGAGGCTGAAGCAGCATGCCATTCGAGGGAAGAGGCTTGCAAATGAGCAAAAACACTAGCCTGTTTCTCACGGTGGTTTCTGCTCCACTCTTGTACTGCCTTGCCCAGTGCCTAGGGACAGGCGTGCTTGGAAAACGCTTGTCGCATAATCATTGCAGGACGAATTCGTTCAGAGTCAGCCAGGGAGACAGAGATGGCCTTTTGTTCGCCGCCTTTTACTTTTTCATTCCCACCCAGTTCCAAATGAGCAGCTTTGGTCTTCTCTTTCCGCATGCTCACTTTCTCACACAGTGTCTTTTTGAGGCGACCATTTCCAGGGTAGCCCTGAAGCTGGCCTGTCACGTCTAATCCTGACCCTCCTCTGACTGTGTGACCTTGAGCACTTCATGTAACCTCTCCGTGTCTCTGTTTTTCATCTGTGAAATGGACATCATAGAAGTACCTGCTTCAGCAGGCTGTGAGATTTAAATTCAGCTCTAACATAAAGCTCTAGAGCTGTGCCTGTCAATGTTACTAACGTTGGTTTTTTAAAAATAATTATTATTTGAACTTTAACAAAAAAAAAGAGTCAAGGACAAACCAACTGCCCTTTTTTTTCTCTTGGAAGGGGGGCAGGGAAACACTTGCTTACTGCCCACCATCTCCACCCCAGTGAGGAGTGGTCTGAAGAGGGCAGAGCCAGCGGTCCAGGGCCTTCCTCACTCAGGCCAGGCCTGTGTTTGCCTGGTTAGGAGCACACCATGGCGATGTCCACACCGTGGGCAGCCACACCACAGCTGGTTGGGAACTCCACAACCAGGAGAGGCCTTTGGAACCCTTCACCACCAGCTTTCCATTTGTGTGTTTGGAGAATATCAAGTAAGCACATTCTTCGTCACCCCCTGCCATGACCTCAGGGTTACTTTCTGCTGCTGTTGACAAATTTTTAGACATCCCAGGTTTTATCAGCGGAAACCTTGAAGAGTGACAAATGGTTCTTGGAAGAGTCGGTACACACTCTAAAATGTCAGCTGGCTCATTTATAACCGGCGATGTCCAGTGTCTAAGCCGCGCTATCAGCACGGTCTATAGATAACTCACCCTCACGATGCTCCAGGCTCCCTGAGCACTTTGTGCAGCTGTCCTGGTTGCAGACCCAGTTGACATCTATAATAGATATCAAATGGAGAGCCTCTTATTTTATCACTCTCTGTGTTTCAACACCGGCGGTCCCCGTGGACTGTCGGAAGCAGGCAGCCGGCACGTTATGGGAAAGGTGACTTGCTGAGTCCGGGTGCCCCGAGGACATTATTAAGTGCTGGGGAACCTTGTTAGCTCATAAAGTTGGTTCAAACCAATTATTGCTGTGCGACCATTCCCGTTGCCAAGAATGTAACTCTTTTAAATTCTTACCCATAAAGCCGATCTTCCCATGACATGATATCATAGAGCAGGGCTTCTGATCTGGCTGCGGTAGTGTCCCACTGGCTGCAAAGACTAAACACTGCATTTGCTGCTCAATACTGGTTACCCTTCAGTGCTTCATGGAGGCAGCAAGACTACTATTTATAGATTTACTTTCTGTCTCCCTAGTTCAGCGCAGTCAGTTTTGACACACTGTCCCAGTAATCTGATCAGCCATGCTGCTTTCAAATGAAGGTCTAGGCCTTGGCCTCTGCAGAGAGGGTGACAGCTGTCAGATACAGATAGTAGGCTACAGATCCTGGCTGCTAAAACCCTCTCATTCATTCCCGTTACAGATCATTGACCACAGCTTGAAGCCGTGCTTTACAGTCGGCCGATTAGTTGGCAAGAGATCTACATACTGTATTAGCAAGGTCAACCACTGAGATAAAGGCAAAAACTCAAAACCCTGCACTATTTTTAAACCAGTAGCCATTTGTTAAAGCTGGTTATTTTGGTACATGTCTCTCTTCCTTACTTTTTTTTTTTTTTTTTTTCTCTCTCAAAACAAAACTAAAGAAACTTGCTAAAACTCTGTCAGAGTTAATGAAGACGGTGAGATGATTCAGACCTGAGAAGGGTGCGGTCTTTCTCAGAAACTCTTTCAGGCCTTGCAGTGTAGACAACTGTGTGAGCCATCCCACTCCTTGTTTTAACCAGAGCATATTTGGAGAGCTCAGCCCAGGGATCCTAGAAAAAGTTTGAGCTGTCCATGAGAGTGGGTTAGGCGGATCTGGCCTGCAGAGAGCTGAGTCACAGCTCTGCTGCTAAGCTGCTAAGTCGCTTCAGTCGTGTCCAACTCTGTGCGACCCCATAGACAGCAGCCCACCAGGCTCCTCCGTCCTTGGGATTCTCCAGGCAAGAACACTGAAGTGGGTTGCCATTTCCTTCTCCAATGCATGAAAGTGAAAAGTGAAGCTCAGTTGTGTCCAACTCTTCACAACCCCATGGGTTGCAGCCTATGAGGCTCTCCTTCCATGGGGTTTTCCGGGCAAGAGTACTCAAAAGTCACAGCTCACACAGGGTTTATTGAAATCCCCGCCCAGTCCTACCTGCAACGGCTGGTCTTCACTGTTGGCTCAAGTGAAAGGGCTTCATCCACAGGGACTCCCATTCTCCAGAGTCGTGCCTCACCCAGCACCTTGCTTGAAGCCTGACTTTGTTCCACGTGCTTGCCAGAGGAGAACTTGGACCCTGAGAAGCCTCTCATCACAAGGTGATCCGCTGACTTCATATCCAGTGAACCTTGAATCTTATCTTCACCCAGAATCTTATCTTTATCCGACTACCAAATCTGCTCCGCCCCAACCCCCTCCTGTCTGCTGTCTTCCCTCCGGCTCCTCCATCTCCACCGAGCATCCAGTTCCCTTCACGACCTCCACCCGCCCCCTCACCTGCCTCTCTTTCCCCCATGACCTCTCTATTCTCCTGCAGGGACACAGCTGGAGTGCCCATTCTTTTCCAAGGTTTTGCTCTCTTCTGCCTTCCTCCACGTTGCCTTCCCTCTCTGCTGTGAACTTGTCGTGTTCCCATCTCCCCTCTGATCTCTTTCGCTCTCTACACTTTATTGACTTAACGACCAAGTTCGGTTTCCCGAGGGCTCAAGGGCTCGCTGGGCCCTTGACAGTAAGCCTCAGTCTGCCAGCTCCCTCCGTCTGTCCTTCCCTAAGGCCATGCACCCCTTTCCTGAGTGAACCCAGCACAGTCAAGCTATTTTTGCTGTTGTTTTTTTTTTTTAATTTTGCTATTTTTGTCTCCTCTTCTCTTCCCTTGGAGAACCTTTCAAATGACAAGTCTTAGGACAGCTAGTAAACTCAGTGTACATCCTCAATAAATGTTTGTAGATTGAGAGCATAAATACAAGTCAAACGTTTGACATTTTTATCAGCATGGTCAGATCCTCTGAACTACAGGATTCGGGGAAGGAGGTTGAGTTTGACCATAAACAAACTTGAGATTGAAGGCCCGCTAGAACTATGGAGTGGGGCAGATAACTCTCTGAGAGTAACCGAATGTCTCATCTATAAAATGAGCTGAATGATAGCAGCTTCAAAGACTGTTTTCTTTGTAAATGTTTATTTTTGTTTTTGTCTCCACCGGACCTTCACTGGTGCTCTCAGACTTTCTCTAGTTGCGGCGAGCGAGAGCTGCTCTCTCGTTGCAGCTCATGGGCCTCTCAGGGTGCTGGCTTCTCTTACTTCAGAGCACAGGCTGTCGTGCACATGGGCTTCAGTAGTTGCAACGAACAGACTCCAGAGCTTGGGCATGTGAGTTGTGGTGCCTGGGCTTAGTTGCCCTGCAGCATGTGGGATCTTCCCAGACCAGGGATCGAACTGGTGTCTTTTGCATTGCGAGGCGGATTCTTAACCACTGGACCACCAGGGAAGCCCCCAAAGATTCTTCAGAAGGTAAAAGGAAGAAAATGCCTAGGCAGGACCTGGCCGATGGAAGGAGCCTCATGGATGTTAACTACCCTGCTGTGCCATGCAGCTCCTTCACCTGTCAGTGTTCTGCGGAATCCGTTCCCATTTACCCTGGGAAAGCTACAGGCAGGACTCTTTGGTGACAGAGAGAAGGCTGGGAGTTAGGTAAACCCCCATGGTTTCCTGGCGTTTTACTATAATAAACAAGGGGATATTTAACCAGACTTTGGCCCACAAAAGGTGACTCACTCTCACATTCTCAGCTTCCTGCTCAGGGAATCGATGTGGAAACCAGGCTCCCACTTCTCTGCTTCACACAGGAGCTGGGTAACTTGAGCCTGAAGAGAGGAGCCTTGGGGAAATCTCAGCCCGGCTACAGTGGGGTGTGTGCAAGGGAGAGCATGCCAGCCCTGGAAACTCCACAGGCCTCTACTCCAGTCAACAGTCTGGGGCGAAGCAGCCATCTTGAGGTGGGATTTGGAAGGAATCTGACCCTGTCAGGACTGAAGGAGAGGACCTGGGTCCCATGCAGAGCAGCTTTGGAATATTAATGATGCCGTGTTGTTCCACAGGGGAAGCGTGTCCATTTCATTTATTTGCAGTAAAACATGAGATGAGGGAGCTTCCCAGGCGGTACAGCAGTAAAGAATCTGCCTGCCAATGCAGGAGACAAAAAAGACAAAGGTTCAATCCCTAGGTCAAGAAGATCCCCCAGAGGAGGAAATGGCAACCCACTCCAGTATTCTTTCCTGGGAAATGCTATGGAGAAGGAGCCTGGCGGGCTACTGTCCATGGGGTTGCAGAGTTGGACATGACTGAGCACACTCACTCTGTCTCTCTCTCTCTCTCACACACACACACACACACACGCACGCACATTCACACACACTAGATGAACATTTGCAGGCAGCTTATGTATTTGTCAAATTCAGAAGTAATTCTGGCACGGGATGGGGGTGAGGGAGTCATGGTGATTTCATGAATCTCCTGTCATGAGTTCTGGGTCGCA